>NW_027617723.1:0-100405 GCF_964187855.1 Myxine glutinosa
CAAGTGCAAAAGTGGTTTCCTGCACCAACACAAGTGCGAAAAGTGGTTTTTCAACACTAACACAAGTGCGAAAAGTGGTTTTTCAACACTATCACAAGTGCAAAAAGTGTTTTTTCCACACTAATACAAGTGCAAAAGTGGTTTCCTGCACCAACACAAGTGCGAAAAGTGGTTTTTCAACACTAACACAAGTGCGAAAAGATGTTTTTCAACACTATCACAAGTGCAAAAAGTGTTTTTTCCACACTAATACAAGTGCAAAAGTGGTTTCCTGCACCAACACAAGTGCGAAAAGTGGTTTTTCAACACTAACACAAGTGCGAAAAGTGGTTTTTCCACACTAATACAAGTGCAAAAGTGGTTTCCTGCACCAACACAAGTGCGAAAAGTGGTTTTTCAACACTAACACAAGTGCGAAAAGTGGTTTTTCAACACTAACACAAGTGCGAAAAGTGTTTTGGCAACACTAATACAAGTGCAAAAGTGGTTTCCTGCACCAACACAAGTGCAAAAAGTGGTTTTTCAACACTAACACAGGTGCGAAAAGTGGTTTTTCAACACTAACACAAGTGCGAAAAGTGTTTTTTCAACACTAACACAAGTGCAAAAAGTGGTTTTTCAACACTAACACAAGTGCGAAAAGTGGTTTTTCCACACTAATACATGTGCAAAAGTGGTTTCCTGCACCAACTCAAGTGCGAAAAGTGGTTTTTCAACACTAACACAAGTGCGGAAAGTGGTTTTTCAACACTATCACAAGTGCAAAAAGTGTTTTTTCCACACTAATACAAGTGCAAAAGTGGTTTCCTGCACCAACACCAGTGTGAAAAGTGGTTTTTCAACACTAACACAAGTGCGAAAAGTGTTTTTTCAACACTAACACAAGGGCGAAAAGTGGTTTTTCCACACTAATACATGTGCAAAAGTGGTTTCCTGCACCAACACAAGTGCGAAAAGTGGTTTTTCAACACTAACACAAGTACGAAAAGTGGTTTTTCAACACTAACACAAGTGCGAAAAGTGTGTTTTCCACACTAATGCAAGTGCAAAAGTGGTTTCCTGCACCAACACAAGTGCGAAAAGTGGTTTTTCAACACTAACACAAGTGCGAAAAGTGGTTTTTCAACACTATCACAAGTGCAAAAAGTGTTTTTTCCACACTAATACAAGTGCAAAAGTGGTTTCCTGCACCAACACAAGTGCGAAAAGTGGTTTTTCAACACTAACACAAGTGCGAAAAGATGTTTTTCAACACTATCACAAGTGCAAAAAGTGTTTTTTCCACACTAATACAAGTGCAAAAGTGGTTTCCTGCACCAACACAAGTGCGAAAAGTGGTTTTTCAACACTAACACAAGTGCGAAAAGTGGTTTTTCCACACTAATACAAGTGCAAAAGTGGTTTCCTGCACCAACACAAGTGCGAAAAGTGGTTTTTCAACACTAACACAAGTGCGAAAAGTGGTTTTTCAACACTAACACAAGTGCGAAAAGTGTTTTGGCCACACTAATACAAGTGCAAAAGTGGTTTCCTGCACCAACACAAGTGCAAAAAGTGGTTTTTCAACACTAACACAGGTGCGAAAAGTGGTTTTTCAACACTACACAAGTGCGAAAAGTGTTTTTTCAACACTAACACAAGTGCGAAAAGTGGTTTTTCCACACTAATACAAGTGCAAAAGTGGTTTCCTGCACCAACACAAGTGCGAAAAGTGCTTTTTCGACACAAACACAAGTGCGAAAAGTGGTTTTTCAACACTAACACAAGTGCGAAAAGTGGTTTTTCAACACTAACACAAGTGCGAAAAGTGGTTTTGCCACACTAATACAAGTGCAAAAGTGGTTTCCTGCACCAACACAAGTGCGAAAAGTGGTTTTTCAATACTAACACAAGTGCGAAAAGTGGTTTTTCAACACTATCACAAGTGCAAAAAGTGTTTTTTCCACACTAATACAAGTGCAAAAGTGGTTTCCTGCACCAACACAAGTGCGAAAAGTGGATTTTCAACACTAACACAAGTGCGAAAAGTGGTTTTTCAACACTAACACAAGTGCGAAAAGTGTTTTTTCCACACTAATACAAGTGCAAAAGTGGTTTCCTGCACCAACACAAGTGCGAAAAGTGGTTTTTCAACACTAACACAAGTGCGAAAAGTGGTTTTTCAACACTATCACAAGTGCAAAAAGTGTTTTTTCCACACTAATACAAGTGCAAAAGTGGTTTCCTGCACCAATACAAGTGCGAAAAGTGGTTTTTCAACACTAACACAAGTGCAAAAAGTGGTTTTTCAACACTAACACAAGTGCGAAAAGTGGTTTTTCCACACTAATACATGTGCAAAAGTGGTTTCCTGCACCAACACAAGTGCGAAAAGTGGTTTTTCAACACTAACACAAGTGCGGAAAGTGGTTTTTCAACACTATCACAAGTGCAAAAAGTGTTTTTTCCACACTAATACAAGTGCAAAAGTGGTTTCCTGCACCAACACCAGTGTGAAAAGTGGTTTTTCAACACTAACACAAGTGCGAAAAGTGTTTTTTCAACACTAACACAAGGGCGAAAAGTGGTTTTTCCACACTAATACATGTGCAAAAGTGGTCTCCTGCACCAACACAAGTGCGAAAAGTGGTTTTTCAACACTAACACAAGTGCGAAAAGTGGTTTTTCAACACTATCACAAGTGCAAAAAGTGTTTTTTCCACACTAATACAAGTGCAAAAGTGGTTTCCTGCACCAACACAAGTGCGAAAAGTGGTTTTTCAACACTAACACAAGTGCGAAAAGTGGTTTTTCAACACTAACACAAGTGCGAAAAGTGGTTTTTCCACACTAATACAAGTGCAAAAGTGGTTTCCTGCACCAACACAAGTGCGAAAAGTGGTTTTTCAACACTAACACAAGTGCGAAAAGTGGTTTTTCAACACTAACACAAGTGCGAAAAGTGGTTTTTCCACACTAATACATGTGCAAAAGTGGTTTCCTGCACCAACACAAGTGCGAAAAGTGGTTTTTCAACACTAACACAAGTGCGGAAAGTGGTTTTTCAACACTATCACAAGAGCAAAAAGTGTTTTTTCCACACTAATACAAGTGCAAAAGTGGTTTCCTGCACCAACACAAGTGCGAAAAGTGGATTTTCAACACTAACACAAGTGCGAAAAGTGGTTTTTCAACACTAACACAAGTGCGAAAAGTGTTTTTTCCACACTAATACAAGTGCAAAAGTGGTTTCCTGCACCAACACAAGTGCGAAAAGTGGTTTTTCAACACTAACACAAGTGCGAAAAGTGGTTTTTCAACACTATCACAAGTGCAAAAAGTGTTTTTTCCACACTAATACAAGTGCAAAAGTGGTTTCCTGCACCAACACAAGTGCGAAAAGTGGTTTTTCAACACTAACACAAGTGCAAAAAGTGGTTTTTCAACACTAACACAAGTGCGAAAAGTGGTTTTTCCACACTAATACATGTGCAAAAGTGGTTTCCTGCACCAACACAAGTGCGAAAAGTGGTTTTTCAACACTAACACAAGTGCGGAAAGTGGTTTTTCAACACTATCACAAGTGCAAAAAGTGTTTTTTCCACACTAATACAAGTGCAAAAGTGGTTTCCTGCACCAACACCAGTGTGAAAAGTGGTTTTTCAACACTAACACAAGTGCGAAAAGTGTTTTTTCAACACTAACACAAGGGCGAAAAGTGGTTTTTCCACACTAATACATGTGCAAAAGTGGTTTCCTGCACCAACACAAGTGCGAAAAGTGGTTTTTCAACACTAACACAAGTGCGAAAAGTGGTTTTTCAACACTAACACAAGTGCGAAAAGTGTGTTTTCCACACTAATGCAAGTGCAAAAGTGGTTTCCTGCACCAACACAAGTGCGAAAAGTGGTTTTTCAACACTAACACAAGTGCGAAAAGTGGTTTTTCAACACTATCACAAGTGCAAAAAGTGTTTTTTCCACACTAATACAAGTGCAAAAGTGGTTTCCTGCACCAACACAAGTGCGAAAAGTGGTTTTTCAACACTAACACAAGTGCGAAAAGATGTTTTTCAACACTATCACAAGTGCAAAAAGTGTTTTTTCCACACTAATACAAGTGCAAAAGTGGTTTCCTGCACCAACACAAGTGCGAAAAGTGGTTTTTCAACACTAACACAAGTGCGAAAAGTGGTTTTTCCACACTAATACAAGTGCAAAAGTGGTTTCCTGCACCAACACAAGTGCGAAAAGTGGTTTTTCAACACTAACACAAGTGCGAAAAGTGGTTTTTCAACACTAACACAAGTGCGAAAAGTGTTTTGGCAACACTAATACAAGTGCAAAAGTGGTTTCCTGCACCAACACAAGTGCAAAAAGTGGTTTTTCAACACTAACACAGGTGCGAAAAGTGGTTTTTCAACACTAACACAAGTGCGAAAAGTGTTTTTTCAACACTAACACAAGTGCAAAAAGTGGTTTTTCAACACTAACACAAGTGCGAAAAGTGGTTTTTCCACACTAATACATGTGCAAAAGTGGTTTCCTGCACCAACTCAAGTGCGAAAAGTGGTTTTTCAACACTAACACAAGTGCGGAAAGTGGTTTTTCAACACTATCACAAGTGCAAAAAGTGTTTTTTCCACACTAATACAAGTGCAAAAGTGGTTTCCTGCACCAACACCAGTGTGAAAAGTGGTTTTTCAACACTAACACAAGTGCGAAAAGTGTTTTTTCAACACTAACACAAGGGCGAAAAGTGGTTTTTCCACACTAATACATGTGCAAAAGTGGTTTCCTGCACCAACACAAGTGCGAAAAGTGGTTTTTCAACACTAACACAAGTACGAAAAGTGGTTTTTCAACACTAACACAAGTGCGAAAAGTGTGTTTTCCACACTAATGCAAGTGCAAAAGTGGTTTCCTGCACCAACACAAGTGCGAAAAGTGGTTTTTCAACACTAACACAAGTGCGAAAAGTGGTTTTTCAACACTATCACAAGTGCAAAAAGTGTTTTTTCCACACTAATACAAGTGCAAAAGTGGTTTCCTGCACCAACACAAGTGCGAAAAGTGGTTTTTCAACACTAACACAAGTGCGAAAAGATGTTTTTCAACACTATCACAAGTGCAAAAAGTGTTTTTTCCACACTAATACAAGTGCAAAAGTGGTTTCCTGCACCAACACAAGTGCGAAAAGTGGTTTTTCAACACTAACACAAGTGCGAAAAGTGGTTTTTCCACACTAATACAAGTGCAAAAGTGGTTTCCTGCACCAACACAAGTGCGAAAAGTGGTTTTTCAACACTAACACAAGTGCGAAAAGTGGTTTTTCAACACTAACACAAGTGCGAAAAGTGTTTTGGCCACACTAATACAAGTGCAAAAGTGGTTTCCTGCACCAACACAAGTGCAAAAAGTGGTTTTTCAACACTAACACAGGTGCGAAAAGTGGTTTTTCAACACTACACAAGTGCGAAAAGTGTTTTTTCAACACTAACACAAGTGCGAAAAGTGGTTTTTCCACACTAATACAAGTGCAAAAGTGGTTTCCTGCACCAACACAAGTGCGAAAAGTGCTTTTTCGACACAAACACAAGTGCGAAAAGTGGTTTTTCAACACTAACACAAGTGCGAAAAGTGGTTTTTCAACACTAACACAAGTGCGAAAAGTGGTTTTGCCACACTAATACAAGTGCAAAAGTGGTTTCCTGCACCAACACAAGTGCGAAAAGTGGTTTTTCAATACTAACACAAGTGCGAAAAGTGGTTTTTCAACACTATCACAAGTGCAAAAAGTGTTTTTTCCACACTAATACAAGTGCAAAAGTGGTTTCCTGCACCAACACAAGTGCGAAAAGTGGATTTTCAACACTAACACAAGTGCGAAAAGTGGTTTTTCAACACTAACACAAGTGCGAAAAGTGTTTTTTCCACACTAATACAAGTGCAAAAGTGGTTTCCTGCACCAACACAAGTGCGAAAAGTGGTTTTTCAACACTAACACAAGTGCGAAAAGTGGTTTTTCAACACTATCACAAGTGCAAAAAGTGTTTTTTCCACACTAATACAAGTGCAAAAGTGGTTTCCTGCACCAATACAAGTGCGAAAAGTGGTTTTTCAACACTAACACAAGTGCAAAAAGTGGTTTTTCAACACTAACACAAGTGCGAAAAGTGGTTTTTCCACACTAATACATGTGCAAAAGTGGTTTCCTGCACCAACACAAGTGCGAAAAGTGGTTTTTCAACACTAACACAAGTGCGGAAAGTGGTTTTTCAACACTATCACAAGTGCAAAAAGTGTTTTTTCCACACTAATACAAGTGCAAAAGTGGTTTCCTGCACCAACACCAGTGTGAAAAGTGGTTTTTCAACACTAACACAAGTGCGAAAAGTGTTTTTTCAACACTAACACAAGGGCGAAAAGTGGTTTTTCCACACTAATACATGTGCAAAAGTGGTCTCCTGCACCAACACAAGTGCGAAAAGTGGTTTTTCAACACTAACACAAGTGCGAAAAGTGGTTTTTCAACACTATCACAAGTGCAAAAAGTGTTTTTTCCACACTAATACAAGTGCAAAAGTGGTTTCCTGCACCAACACAAGTGCGAAAAGTGGTTTTTCAACACTAACACAAGTGCGAAAAGTGGTTTTTCAACACTAACACAAGTGCGAAAAGTGGTTTTTCCACACTAATACAAGTGCAAAAGTGGTTTCCTGCACCAACACAAGTGCGAAAAGTGGTTTTTCAACACTAACACAAGTGCGAAAAGTGGTTTTTCAACACTAACACAAGTGCGAAAAGTGGTTTTTCCACACTAATACATGTGCAAAAGTGGTTTCCTGCACCAACACAAGTGCGAAAAGTGGTTTTTCAACACTAACACAAGTGCGGAAAGTGGTTTTTCAACACTATCACAAGAGCAAAAAGTGTTTTTTCCACACTAATACAAGTGCAAAAGTGGTTTCCTGCACCAACACCAGTGCGAAAAGTGGTTTTTCAACACTAACACAAGTGCGAAAAGTGGTTTTTCAACACTAACACAAGTGCGAAAAGTGGTTTTTCCACACTAATACATGTGCAAAAGTGGTTTCCTGCACCAACACAAGTGCGAAAAGTGGTTTTTCAACACTAACACAAGTGCGAAAAGTGGTTTTTCAACACTATCACAAGTGCAAAAAGTGTTTTTTCCACACTAATACAAGTGCAAAAGTGGTTTCCTGCACCAACACAAGTGCGAAAAGTGGTTTTTCAACACTAACACAAGTGCGAAAAGTGGTTTTTCAACACTAACACAAGTGCGAAAAGTGGTTTTTCCACACTACTACAAGTGCAAAAGTGGTTTCCTGCACCAACACAAGTGCGAAAAGTGGTTTTTCAACACTAACACAAGTGCGAAAAGTGGTTTTTCAACTCTATCACAAGTGCAAAAAGTGTTTTTTCCACACTAATACAAGTGCAAAAGTGGTTTCCTGCACCAACACAAGTGCGAAAAGTGGTTTTTCAACACTAACACAAGTGCGAAAAGTGGTTTTTCAACACTAACACAAGTACAAAAAGTGTTTTTTCCACACTAATACAAGTGCAAAAGCGGTTTCCTGCACCAACACAAGTGCAAAAAGTGGTTTTTCAACACTAACACAGGTGCGAAAAGTGGTTTTTCAACACTAACACAAGTGCGAAAAGTGTTTTTTCCACACTAATTCAAGTGCAAAAGCGGTTTCCTGCACCAAAACAAGTGCAAAAAGTGGTTTTTCAACACTAACACAGGTGCGAAAAGTGGTTTTTCAACACTAACACAAGTACAAAAAGTGTTTTTTCCACACTAATACAAGTGCAAAAGCGGTTTCCTGCACCAACACAAGTGCAAAAAGTGGTTTTTCAACACTAACACAGGTGCGAAAAGTGGTTTTTCAACACTAACACAAGTGCGAAAAGTGTTTTTTCAACACTAACACAAGTGTGAAAAGTGGTTTTTCCACACTAATACAAGTGCAAAAGTGGTTTCCTGCACCAACACAAGTGCGAAAAGTGGTTTTTCAATACTAACACAAGTGCGAAAAGTGGTTTTTCAACACTATCACAAGTGCAAAAAGTGTTTTTTCCACACTAATACAAGTGCAAAAGTGGTTTCCTGCACCAACACAAGTGCGAAAAGTGGATTTTCAACACTAACACAAGTGCGAAAAGTGGTTTTTCAACACTAACACAAGTGCGAAAAGTGTTTTTTCCACACTAATACAAGTGCAAAAGTGGTTTCCTGCACCAACACCAGTGTGAAAAGTGGTTTTTCAACACTAACACAAGTGCGAAAAGTGGTTTTTCAACACTAACACAAGTGCGAAAAGTGGTTTTTCCACACTAATACAAGTGCAAAAGTGGTTTCCTGCACCAACACCAGTGTGAAAAGTGGTTTTTCAACACTAACACAAGTGCGAAAAGTGTTTTTTCAACACTAACACAAGGGCGAAAAGTGGTTTTTCCACACTAATACATGTGCAAAAGTGGTTTCCTGCACCAACACAAGTGCGAAAAGTGGTTTTTCAACACTAACACAAGTACGAAAAGTGGTTTTTCAACACTAACACAAGTGCGAAAAGTGTGTTTTCCACACTAATGCAAGTGCAAAAGTGGTTTCCTGCACCAACACAAGTGCGAAAAGTGGTTTTTCAACACTAACACAAGTGCGAAAAGTGGTTTTTCAACACTATCACAAGTGCAAAAAGTGTTTTTTCCACACTAATACAAGTGCAAAAGTGGTTTCCTGCACCAACACAAGTGCGAAAAGTGGTTTTTCAACACTAACACAAGTGCGAAAAGATGTTTTTCAACACTATCACAAGTGCAAAAAGTGTTTTTTCCACACTAATACAAGTGCAAAAGTGGTTTCCTGCACCAACACAAGTGCGAAAAGTGGTTTTTCAACACTAACACAAGTGCGAAAAGTGGTTTTTCCACACTAATACAAGTGCAAAAGTGGTTTCCTGCACCAACACAAGTGCGAAAAGTGGTTTTTCAACACTAACACAAGTGCGAAAAGTGGTTTTTCAACACTAACACAAGTGCGAAAAGTGTTTTGGCCACACTAATACAAGTGCAAAAGTGGTTTCCTGCACCAACACAAGTGCAAAAAGTGGTTTTTCAACACTAACACAGGTGCGAAAAGTGGTTTTTCAACACTACACAAGTGCGAAAAGTGTTTTTTCAACACTAACACAAGTGCGAAAAGTGGTTTTTCCACACTAATACAAGTGCAAAAGTGGTTTCCTGCACCAACACAAGTGCGAAAAGTGCTTTTTCGACACAAACACAAGTGCGAAAAGTGGTTTTTCAACACTAACACAAGTGCGAAAAGTGGTTTTTCAACACTAACACAAGTGCGAAAAGTGGTTTTGCCACACTAATACAAGTGCAAAAGTGGTTTCCTGCACCAACACAAGTGCGAAAAGTGGTTTTTCAATACTAACACAAGTGCGAAAAGTGGTTTTTCAACACTATCACAAGTGCAAAAAGTGTTTTTTCCACACTAATACAAGTGCAAAAGTGGTTTCCTGCACCAGCACAAGTGCGAAAAGTGGATTTTCAACACTAACACAAGTGCGAAAAGTGGTTTTTCAACACTAACACAAGTGCGAAAAGTGTTTTTTCCACACTAATACAAGTGCAAAAGTGGTTTCCTGCACCAACACAAGTGCGAAAAGTGGTTTTTCAACACTAACACAAGTGCGAAAAGTGGTTTTTCAACACTATCACAAGTGCAAAAAGTGTTTTTTCCACACTAATACAAGTGCAAAAGTGGTTTCCTGCACCAATACAAGTGCGAAAAGTGGTTTTTCAACACTAACACAAGTGCAAAAAGTGGTTTTTCAACACTAACACAAGTGCGAAAAGTGGTTTTTCCACACTAATACATGTGCAAAAGTGGTTTCCTGCACCAACACAAGTGCGAAAAGTGGTTTTTCAACACTAACACAAGTGCGGAAAGTGGTTTTTCAACACTATCACAAGTGCAAAAAGTGTTTTTTCCACACTAATACAAGTGCAAAAGTGGTTTCCTGCACCAACACCAGTGTGAAAAGTGGTTTTTCAACACTAACACAAGTGCGAAAAGTGTTTTTTCAACACTAACACAAGGGCGAAAAGTGGTTTTTCCACACTAATACATGTGCAAAAGTGGTTTCCTGCACCAACACAAGTGCGAAAAGTGGTTTTTCAACACTAACACAAGTGCGAAAAGTGGTTTTTCAACACTATCACAAGTGCAAAAAGTGTTTTTTCCACACTAATACAAGTGCAAAAGTGGTTTCCTGCACCAACACAAGTGCGAAAAGTGGTTTTTCAACACTAACACAAGTGCGAAAAGTGGTTTTTCAACACTAACACAAGTGCGAAAAGTGGTTTTTCCACACTAATACAAGTGCAAAAGTGGTTTCCTGCACCAACACAAGTGCGAAAAGTGGTTTTTCAACACTAACACAAGTGCGAAAAGTGGTTTTTCAACACTAACACAAGTGCGAAAAGTGGTTTTTCCACACTAATACATGTGCAAAAGTGGTTTCCTGCACCAACACAAGTGCGAAAAGTGGTTTTTCAACACTAACACAAGTGCGGAAAGTGGTTTTTCAACACTATCACAAGAGCAAAAAGTGTTTTTTCCACACTAATACAAGTGCAAAAGTGGTTTCCTGCACCAACACCAGTGCGAAAAGTGGTTTTTCAACACTAACACAAGTGCGAAAAGTGGTTTTTCAACACTAACACAAGTGCGAAAAGTGGTTTTTCCACACTAATACATGTGCAAAAGTGGTTTCCTGCACCAACACAAGTGCGAAAAGTGGTTTTTCAACACTAACACAAGTGCGAAAAGTGGTTTTTCAACACTATCACAAGTGCAAAAAGTGTTTTTTCCACACTAATACAAGTGCAAAAGTGGTTTCCTGCACCAATACAAGTGCGAAAAGTGGTTTTTCAACACTAACACAAGTGCAAAAAGTGGTTTTTCAACACTAACACAAGTGCGAAAAGTGGTTTTTCCACACTAATACATGTGCAAAAGTGGTTTCCTGCACCAACACAAGTGCGAAAAGTGGTTTTTCAACACTAACACAAGTGCGGAAAGTGGTTTTTCAACACTATCACAAGTGCAAAAAGTGTTTTTTCCACACTAATACAAGTGCAAAAGTGGTTTCCTGCACCAACACCAGTGTGAAAAGTGGTTTTTCAACACTAACACAAGTGTGAAAAGTGTTTTTTCAACACTAACACAAGGGCGAAAAGTGGTTTTTCCACACTAATACAAGTGCAAAAGTGGTTTCCTGCACCAACACAAGTGCGAAAAGTGGTTTTTCAACACTAACACAAGTGCGAAAAGTGGTTTTTCAACACTAACACAAGTGCGAAAAGTGGTTTTTCCACACTAATACAAGTGCAAAAGTGGTTTCCTGCACCAACACAAGTGCGAAAAGTGGTTTTTCAACACTAACACAAGTGCGAAAAGTGGTTTTTCAACACTAACACAAGTGCGAAAAGTGGTTTTTCCACACTAATACATGTGCAAAAGTGGTTTCCTGCACCAACACAAGTGCGAAAAGTGGTTTTTCAACACTAACACAAGTGCAGAAAGTGGTTTTTCAACACTATCACAAGAGCAAAAAGTGTTTTTTCCACACTAATACAAGTGCAAAAGTGGTTTCCTGCACCAACACCAGTGCGAAAAGTGGTTTTTCAACACTAACACAAGTGCGAAAAGTGGTTTTTCAACACTAACACAAGTGCGAAAAGTGGTTTTTCCACACTAATACATGTGCAAAAGTGGTTTCCTGCACCAACACAAGTGCGAAAAGTGGTTTTTCAACACTAACACAAGTGCGAAAAGTGGTTTTTCAACACTATCACAAGTGCAAAAAGTGTTTTTTCCACACTAATACAAGTGCAAAAGTGGTTTCCTGCACCAATACAAGTGCGAAAAGTGGTTTTTCAACACTAACACAAGTGCAAAAAGTGGTTTTTCAACACTAACACAAGTGCGAAAAGTGGTTTTTCCACACTAATACATGTGCAAAAGTGGTTTCCTGCACCAACACAAGTGCGAAAAGTGGTTTTTCAACACTAACACAAGTGCGGAAAGTGGTTTTTCAACACTATCACAAGTGCAAAAAGTGTTTTTTCCACACTAATACAAGTGCAAAAGTGGTTTCCTGCACCAACACCAGTGTGAAAAGTGGTTTTTCAACACTAACACAAGTGCGAAAAGTGTTTTTTCAACACTAACACAAGGGCGAAAAGTGGTTTTTCCACACTAATACATGTGCAAAAGTGGTTTCCTGCACCAACACAAGTGCGAAAAGTGGTTTTTCAACACTAACACAAGTGCGAAAAGTGGTTTTTCAACACTATCACAAGTGCAAAAAGTGTTTTTTCCACACTAATACAAGTGCAAAAGTGGTTTCCTGCACCAACACAAGTGCGAAAAGTGGTTTTTCAACACTAACACAAGTGCGAAAAGTGGTTTTTCAACACTAACACAAGTGCGAAAAGTGGTTTTTCCACACTAATACAAGTGCAAAAGTGGTTTCCTGCACCAACACAAGTGCGAAAAGTGGTTTTTCAACACTAACACAAGTGCGAAAAGTGGTTTTTCAACACTAACACAAGTGCGAAAAGTGGTTTTTCCACACTAATACATGTGCAAAAGTGGTTTCCTGCACCAACACAAGTGCGAAAAGTGGTTTTTCAACACTAACACAAGTGCGGAAAGTGGTTTTTCAACACTATCACAAGAGCAAAAAGTGTTTTTTCCACACTAATACAAGTGCAAAAGTGGTTTCCTGCACCAACACCAGTGCGAAAAGTGGTTTTTCAACACTAACACAAGTGCGAAAAGTGGTTTTTCAACACTAACACAAGTGCGAAAAGTGGTTTTTCCACACTAATACATGTGCAAAAGTGGTTTCCTGCACCAACACAAGTGCGAAAAGTGGTTTTTCAACACTAACACAAGTGCGAAAAGTGGTTTTTCAACACTATCACAAGTGCAAAAAGTGTTTTTTCCACACTAATACAAGTGCAAAAGTGGTTTCCTGCACCAACACAAGTGCGAAAAGTGGTTTTTCAACACTAACACAAGTGCGAAAAGTGGTTTTTCAACACTAACACAAGTGCGAAAAGTGGTTTTTCCACACTACTACAAGTGCAAAAGTGGTTTCCTGCACCAACACAAGTGCGAAAAGTGGTTTTTCAACACTAACACAAGTGCGAAAAGTGGTTTTTCAACTCTATCACAAGTGCAAAAAGTGTTTTTTCCACACTAATACAAGTGCAAAAGTGGTTTCCTGCACCAACACAAGTGCGAAAAGTGGTTTTTCAACACTAACACAAGTGCGAAAAGTGGTTTTTCAACACTAACACAAGTACAAAAAGTGTTTTTTCCACACTAATACAAGTGCAAAAGCGGTTTCCTGCACCAACACAAGTGCAAAAAGTGGTTTTTCAACACTAACACAGGTGCGAAAAGTGGTTTTTCAGCACTAACACAAGTGCGAAAAGTGTTTTTTCCACACTAATACAAGTGCAAAAGCGGTTTCCTGCACCAAAACAAGTGCAAAAAGTGGTTTTTCAACACTAACACAGGTGCGAAAAGTGGTTTTTCAACACTAACACAAGTACAAAAAGTGTTTTTTCCACACTAATACAAGTGCAAAAGCGGTTTCCTGCACCAACACAAGTGCAAAAAGTGGTTTTTCAACACTAACACAGGTGCGAAAAGTGGTTTTTCAACACTAACACAAGTGCGAAAAGTGTTTTTTCAACACTAACACAAGTGTGAAAAGTGGTTTTTCCACACTAATACAAGTGCAAAAGTGGTTTCCTGCACCAACACAAGTGCGAAAAGTGGTTTTTCAATACTAACACAAGTGCGAAAAGTGGTTTTTCAACACTATCACAAGTGCAAAAAGTGTTTTTTCCACACTAATACAAGTGCAAAAGTGGTTTCCTGCACCAACACAAGTGCGAAAAGTGGATTTTCAACACTAACACAAGTGCGAAAAGTGGTTTTTCAACACTAACACAAGTGCGAAAAGTGTTTTTTCCACACTAATACAAGTGCAAAAGTGGTTTCCTGCACCAACACCAGTGTGAAAAGTGGTTTTTCAACACTAACACAAGTGCGAAAAGTGGTTTTTCAACACTAACACAAGTGCGAAAAGTGGTTTTTCCACACTAATACAAGTGCAAAAGTGGTTTCCTGCACCAACACCAGTGTGAAAAGTGGTTTTTCAACACTAACACAAGTGCGAAAAGTGTTTTTTCAACACTAACACAAGGGCGAAAAGTGGTTTTTCCACACTAATACATGTGCAAAAGTGGTTTCCTGCACCAACACAAGTGCGAAAAGTGGTTTTTCAACACTAACACAAGTACGAAAAGTGGTTTTTCAACACTAACACAAGTGCGAAAAGTGTGTTTTCCACACTAATGCAAGTGCAAAAGTGGTTTCCTGCACCAACACAAGTGCGAAAAGTGGTTTTTCAACACTAACACAAGTGCGAAAAGTGGTTTTTCAACACTATCACAAGTGCAAAAAGTGTTTTTTCCACACTAATACAAGTGCAAAAGTGGTTTCCTGCACCAACACAAGTGCGAAAAGTGGTTTTTCAACACTAACACAAGTGCGAAAAGATGTTTTTCAACACTATCACAAGTGCAAAAAGTGTTTTTTCCACACTAATACAAGTGCAAAAGTGGTTTCCTGCACCAACACAAGTGCGAAAAGTGGTTTTTCAACACTAACACAAGTGCGAAAAGTGGTTTTTCCACACTAATACAAGTGCAAAAGTGGTTTCCTGCACCAACACAAGTGCGAAAAGTGGTTTTTCAACACTAACACAAGTGCGAAAAGTGGTTTTTCAACACTAACACAAGTGCGAAAAGTGTTTTGGCCACACTAATACAAGTGCAAAAGTGGTTTCCTGCACCAACACAAGTGCAAAAAGTGGTTTTTCAACACTAACACAGGTGCGAAAAGTGGTTTTTCAACACTACACAAGTGCGAAAAGTGTTTTTTCAACACTAACACAAGTGCGAAAAGTGGTTTTTCCACACTAATACAAGTGCAAAAGTGGTTTCCTGCACCAACACAAGTGCGAAAAGTGCTTTTTCGACACAAACACAAGTGCGAAAAGTGGTTTTTCAACACTAACACAAGTGCGAAAAGTGGTTTTTCAACACTAACACAAGTGCGAAAAGTGGTTTTGCCACACTAATACAAGTGCAAAAGTGGTTTCCTGCACCAACACAAGTGTGAAAAGTGGTTTTTCAATACTAACACAAGTGCGAAAAGTGGTTTTTCAACACTATCACAAGTGCAAAAAGTGTTTTTTCCACACTAATACAAGTGCAAAAGTGGTTTCCTGCACCAACACAAGTGCGAAAAGTGGATTTTCAACACTAACACAAGTGCGAAAAGTGGTTTTTCAACACTAACACAAGTGCGAAAAGTGTTTTTTCCACACTAATACAAGTGCAAAAGTGGTTTCCTGCACCAACACAAGTGCGAAAAGTGGTTTTTCAACACTAACACAAGTGCGAAAAGTGGTTTTTCAACACTATCACAAGTGCAAAAAGTGTTTTTTCCACACTAATACAAGTGCAAAAGTGGTTTCCTGCACCAATACAAGTGCGAAAAGTGGTTTTTCAACACTAACACAAGTGCAAAAAGTGGTTTTTCAACACTAACACAAGTGCGAAAAGTGGTTTTTCCACACTAATACATGTGCAAAAGTGGTTTCCTGCACCAACACAAGTGCGAAAAGTGGTTTTTCAACACTAACACAAGTGCGGAAAGTGGTTTTTCAACACTATCACAAGTGCAAAAAGTGTTTTTTCCACACTAATACAAGTGCAAAAGTGGTTTCCTGCACCAACACCAGTGTGAAAAGTGGTTTTTCAACACTAACACAAGTGCGAAAAGTGTTTTTTCAACACTAACACAAGGGCGAAAAGTGGTTTTTCCACACTAATACATGTGCAAAAGTGGTTTCCTGCACCAACACAAGTGCGAAATGTGGTTTTTCAACACTAACACAAGTGCGAAAAGTGGTTTTTCAACACTATCACAAGTGCAAAAAGTGTTTTTTCCACACTAATACAAGTGCAAAAGTGGTTTCCTGCACCAACACAAGTGCGAAAAGTGGTTTTTCAACACTAACACAAGTGCGAAAAGTGGTTTTTCAACACTAACACAAGTGCGAAAAGTGGTTTTTCCACACTAATACAAGTGCAAAAGTGGTTTCCTGCACCAACACAAGTGCGAAAAGTGGTTTTTCAACACTAACACAAGTGCGAAAAGTGGTTTTTCAACACTAACACAAGTGCGAAAAGTGGTTTTTCCACACTAATACATGTGCAAAAGTGGTTTCCTGCACCAACACAAGTGCGAAAAGTGGTTTTTCAACACTAACACAAGTGCGGAAAGTGGTTTTTCAACACTATCACAAGAGCAAAAAGTGTTTTTTCCACACTAATACAAGTGCAAAAGTGGTTTCCTGCACCAACACCAGTGCGAAAAGTGGTTTTTCAACACTAACACAAGTGCGAAAAGTGGTTTTTCAACACTAACACAAGTGCGAAAAGTGGTTTTTCCACACTAATACATGTGCAAAAGTGGTTTCCTGCACCAACACAAGTGCGAAAAGTGGTTTTTCAACACTAACACAAGTGCGAAAAGTGGTTTTTCAACACTATCACAAGTGCAAAAAGTGTTTTTTCCACACTAATACAAGTGCAAAAGTGGTTTCCTGCACCAACACAAGTGCGAAAAGTGGTTTTTCAACACTAACACAAGTGCGAAAAGTGGTTTTTCAACACTAACACAAGTGCGAAAAGTGGTTTTTCCACACTAATACAAGTGCAAAAGTGGTTTCCTGCACCAACATAAGTGCGAAAAGTGGTTTTTCAACACTAACACAAGTGCGAAAAGTGGTTTTTCAACACTATCACAAGTGCAAAAAGTGTTTTTTCCACACTAATACAAGTGCAAAAGTGGTTTCCTGCACCAACACAAGTGCGAAAAGTGGTTTTTCAACACTAACACAAGTGCGAAAAGTGGTTTTTCAACACTAACACAAGTACAAAAAGTGTTTTTTCCACACTAATACAAGTGCAAAAGCGGTTTCCTGCACCAACACAAGTGCGAAAAGTGGTTTTCAACACTAACACAGGTGCGAAAAGTGGTTTTTCAACACTAACACAAGTGCGCAAAGTGGTTTTTCAACACTAACACAGGTGCGAAAAGTGGTTTTTCAACACTAATACAAGTGCAAAAGTGGTTTCCTGCACCAACACAAGTGCGAAAAGTGGTTTTTCGACAATAACACAAGTGCGAAAAGTGGTTTTTCAACACTATCACAAGTGCAAAAAGTGTTTTTTCCACACTATTACAAGTGCAAAAGTGGTTTCCTGCACCAACACAAGTGCGAAAAGTGTTTTTTCAACATTAACACAAGTGCGAAAAGTGGTTTTTCAACACTAACACAAGTGCGAAAAGTGTTTTTTCCACACTAATACAAGTGCAAAAGTGGTTTCCTGCACCAACATAAGTGGGAAAAGTGGTTTTTCAACACTAACACAAGTGCGAAAAGTGGTTTTTCAACACTAACACAAGTGCGCAAAGTGGTTTTTCCACACTAATACAAGTGCAAACGTGGTTTCCTGCACCAACACAAGTGTGAAAAGTGGTTTTTCAACACTAACACAAGTGCAAAAAGTGGTTTTTCAACACTACCACAAGTGCAAAAAGTGTTTTTTCCACACTAATACAAGTGCAAAAGTGGTTTCCTGCACCAACACAAGTGCGAAAAGTGGTTTTTCAACACTAACACAAGTGCGAAAAGTGGTTTTTCAACACTAACACAAGTGCGAAAAGTGGTTTTTCCACACTAATACAAGTGCAAAAGTGGTTTCCTGCACCAACACAAGTGCGAAAAGTGGTTTTTCAACACAAACACAAGTGCGAAAAGTGGTTTTTCAACACTAACACAAGTGCGAAAAGTGGTTTTTCAACACTAACACAAGTGCGAAAAGTGGTTTTTCCACACTAATACAAGTGCAAAAGTGGTTTTCCTGCACCAACACAAGTGCGAAAAGTGGTTTTTCAACACTAACACAAGTGCGAAAAGTGGTTTTTCAACACTATCACAAGTGCAAAAACTGTTTTTTCCACACTAATACAAGTGCAAAAGTGGTTTCCTGCACCAACACAAGTGCGAAAAGTGGTTTTTCAACACTAACACAAGTGCGAAAAGTGGTTTTTCAACACTAACACAAGTGCGAAAAGTGTGTTTTCCACACTAATGCAAGTGCAAAAGTGGTTTCCTGCACCAACACAAGTGCGAAAAGTGGTTTTTCAACACTAACACAAGTGCGAAAAGTGGTTTTTCAACACTATCACAAGTGCAAAAAGTGTTTTTTCCACACTAATACAAGTGCAAAAGTGGTTTCCTGCACCAACACAAGTGCGAAAAGTGGTTTTTCAACACTAACACAAGTGCGAAAAGTGGTTTTTCAACACTAACACAAGTACAAAAAGTGTTTTTTCCACACTAATACAAGTGCAAAAGCGGTTTCCTGCACCAACACAAGTGCAAAAAGTGGTTTTTCAACACTAACACAGGTGCGAAAAGTGGTTTTTCAACACTAACACAAGTGCGAAAAGTGTTTTTTCCACACTAATACAAGTGCAAAAGCGGTTTCCTGCACCAACACAAGTGCAAAAAGTGGTTTTTCAACACTAACACAGGTGCGAAAAGTGGTTTTTCAACACTAACACAAGTACAAAAAGTGTTTTTTCCACACTAATACAAGTGCAAAAGCGGTTTCCTGCACCAACACAAGTGCAAAAAGTGGTTTTTCAACACTAACACAGGTGCGAAAAGTGGTTTTTCAACACTAACACAAGTGCGAAAAGTGTTTTTTCAACACTAACACAAGTGTGAAAAGTGGTTTTTCCACACTAATACAAGTGCAAAAGTGGTTTCCTGCACCAACACAAGTGCGAAAAGTGGTTTTTCAATACTAACACAAGTGCGAAAAGTGGTTTTTCAACACTATCACAAGTGCAAAAAGTGTTTTTTCCACACTAATACAAGTGCAAAAGTGGTTTTCCTGCACCAACACAAGTGCGAAAAGTGGTTTTTCAACACTAACACAAGTGCGAAAAGTGGTTTTTCAACACTAACACAAGTGCGAAAAGTGTTTTGGCCACACTAATACAAGTGCAAAAGTGGTTTCCTGCACCAACACAAGTGCAAAAAGTGGTTTTTCAACACTAACACAGGTGCGAAAAGTGGTTTTTCAACACTACACAAGTGCGAAAAGTGTTTTTTCAACACTAACACAAGTGCGAAAAGTGGTTTTTCCACACTAATACAAGTGCAAAAGTGGTTTCCTGCACCAACACAAGTGCGAAAAGTGCTTTTTCGACACAAACACAAGTGCGAAAAGTGGTTTTTCAACACTAACACAAGTGCGAAAAGTGGTTTTTCAACACTAACACAAGTGCGAAAAGTGGTTTTGCCACACTAATACAAGTGCAAAAGTGGTTTCCTGCACCAACACAAGTGCGAAAAGTGGTTTTTCAATACTAACACAAGTGCGAAAAGTGGTTTTTCAACACTATCACAAGTGCAAAAAGTGTTTTTTCCACACTAATACAAGTGCAAAAGTGGTTTCCTGCACCAACACAAGTGCGAAAAGTGGATTTTCAACACTAACACAAGTGCGAAAAGTGGTATTTCAACACTAACACAAGTGCGAAAAGTGTTTTTTCCACACTAATACAAGTGCAAAAGTGGTTTCCTGCACCAACACAAGTGCGAAAAGTGGTTTTTCAACACTAACACAAGTGCGAAAAGTGGTTTTTCAACACTATCACAAGTGCAAAAAGTGTTTTTTCCACACTAATACAAGTGCAAAAGTGGTTTCCTGCACCAATACAAGTGCGAAAAGTGGTTTTTCAACACTAACACAAGTGCAAAAAGTGGTTTTTCAACACTAACACAAGTGCGAAAAGTGGTTTTTCCACACTAATACATGTGCAAAAGTGGTTTCCTGCACCAACACAAGTGCGAAAAGTGGTTTTTCAACACTAACACAAGTGCGGAAAGTGGTTTTTCAACACTATCACAAGTGCAAAAAGTGTTTTTTCCACACTAATACAAGTGCAAAAGTGGTTTCCTGCACCAACACCAGTGTGAAAAGTGGTTTTTCAACACTAACACAAGTGCGAAAAGTGTTTTTTCAACACTAACACAAGGGCGAAAAGTGGTTTTTCCACACTAATACATGTGCAAAAGTGGTTTCCTGCACCAACACAAGTGCGAAAAGTGGTTTTTCAACACTAACACAAGTGCGAAAAGTGGTTTTTCAACACTATCACAAGTGCAAAAAGTGTTTTTTCCACACTAATACAAGTGCAAAAGTGGTTTCCTGCACCAACACAAGTGCGAAAAGTGGTTTTTCAACACTAACACAAGTGCGAAAAGTGGTTTTTCAACACTAACACAAGTGCGAAAAGTGGTTTTTCCACACTAATACAAGTGCAAAAGTGGTTTCCTGCACCAACACAAGTGCGAAAAGTGGTTTTTCAACACTAACACAAGTGCGAAAAGTGGTTTTTCAACACTAACACAAGTGCGAAAAGTGGTTTTTCCACACTAATACATGTGCAAAAGTGGTTTCCTGCACCAACACAAGTGCGAAAAGTGGTTTTTCAACACTAACACAAGTGCGGAAAGTGGTTTTTCAACACTATCACAAGAGCAAAAAGTGTTTTTTCCACACTAATACATGTGCAAAAGTGGTTTCCTGCACCAACACAAGTGCGAAAAGTGGTTTTTCAACACTAACACAAGTGCGAAAAGTGGTTTTTCAACACTAACACAAGTGCGAAAAGTGGTTTTTCCACACTAATACATGTGCAAAAGTGGTTTCCTGCACCAACACAAGTGCGAAAAGTGGTTTTTCAACACTAACACAAGTGCGAAAAGTGGTTTTTCAACACTATCACAAGTGCAAAAAGTGTTTTTTCCACACTAATACAAGTGCAAAAGTGGTTTCCTGCACCAACACAAGTGCGAAAAGTGGTTTTTCAACACTAACACAAGTGCGAAAAGTGGTTTTTCCACACTAATACAAGTGCAAAAGTGGTTTCCTGCACCAACATAAGTGCGAAAAGTGGTTTTTCAACACTAACACAAGTGCGAAAAGTGGTTTTTCAACACTATCACAAGTGCAAAAAGTGTTTTTTCCACACTAATACAAGTGCAAAAGTGGTTTCCTGCACCAACACAAGTGCGAAAAGTGGTTTTTCAACACTAACACAAGTGCGAAAAGTGGTTTTTCAACACTAACACAAGTACAAAAAGTGTTTTTTCCACACTAATACAAGTGCAAAAGCGGTTTCCTGCACCAACACAAGTGCGAAAAGTGGTTTTCAACACTAACACAGGTGCGAAAAGTGGTTTTTCAACACTAACACAAGTGCGCAAAGTGGTTTTTCAACACTAACACAGGTGCGAAAAGTGGTTTTTCAACACTAATACAAGTGCAAAAGTGGTTTCCTGCACCAACACAAGTGCGAAAAGTGGTTTTTCGACAATAACACAAGTGCGAAAAGTGGTTTTTCAACACTATCACAAGTGCAAAAAGTGTTTTTTCCACACTATTACAAGTGCAAAAGTGGTTTCCTGCACCAACACAAGTGCGAAAAGTGGTTTTTCAACATTAACACAAGTGCGAAAAGTGGTTTTTCAACACTAACACAAGTGCGAAAAGTGTTTTTTCCACACTAATACAAGTGCAAAAGTGGTTTCCTGCACCAACATAAGTGGGAAAAGTGGTTTTTCAACACTAACACAAGTGCGAAAAGTGGTTTTTCAACACTAACACAAGTGCGCAAAGTGGTTTTTCCACACTAATACAAGTGCAAACATGGTTTCCTGCACCAACACAAGTGTGAAAAGTGGTTTTTCAACACTAACACAAGTGCAAAAAGTGGTTTTTCAACACTACCACAAGTGCAAAAAGTGTTTTTTCCACACTAATACAAGTGCAAAAGTGGTTTCCTGCACCAACACAAGTGCGAAAAGTGGTTTTTCAACACTAACACAAGTGCGAAAAGTGGTTTTTCAACACTAACACAAGTGCGAAAAGTGGTTTTTCCACACTAATACAAGTGCAAAAGTGGTTTCCTGCACCAACACAAGTGCGAAAAGTGGTTTTTCAACACAAACACAAGTGCGAAAAGTGGTTTTTCAACACTAACACAAGTGCGAAAAGTGGTTTTTCAACACTAACACAAGTGCGAAAAGTGGTTTTTCCACACTAATACAAGTGCAAAAGTGGTTTTCCTGCACCAACACAAGTGCGAAAAGTGGTTTTTCAACACTAACACAAGTGCGAAAAGTGGTTTTTCAACACTATCACAAGTGCAAAAACTGTTTTTTCCACACTAATACAAGTGCAAAAGTGGTTTCCTGCACCAACACAAGTGCGAAAAGTGGTTTTTCAACACTAACACAAGTGCGAAAAGTGGTTTTTCAACACTAACACAAGTGCGAAAAGTGTGTTTTCCACACTAATGCAAGTGCAAAAGTGGTTTCCTGCACCAACACAAGTGCGAAAAGTGGTTTTTCAACACTAACACAAGTGCGAAAAGTGGTTTTTCAACACTATCACAAGTGCAAAAAGTGTTTTTTCCACACTAATACAAGTGCAAAAGTGGTTTCCTGCACCAACACAAGTGCGAAAAGTGGTTTTTCAACACTAACACAAGTGCGAAAAGTGGTTTTTCAACACTAACACAAGTACAAAAAGTGTTTTTTCCACACTAATACAAGTGCAAAAGCGGTTTCCTGCACCAACACAAGTGCAAAAAGTGGTTTTTCAACACTAACACAGGTGCGAAAAGTGGTTTTTCAACACTAACACAAGTGCGAAAAGTGTTTTTTCCACACTAATACAAGTGCAAAAGCGGTTTCCTGCACCAACACAAGTGCAAAAAGTGGTTTTTCAACACTAACACAGGTGCGAAAAGTGGTTTTTCAACACTAACACAAGTACAAAAAGTGTTTTTTCCACACTAATACAAGTGCAAAAGCGGTTTCCTGCACCAACACAAGTGCGAAAAGTGGTTTTTCAATACTAACACAAGTGCGAAAAGTGGTTTTTCAACACTATCACAAGTGCAAAAAGTGTTTTTTCCACACTAATACAAGTGCAAAAGTGGTTTCCTGCACCAACACAAGTGCGAAAAGTGGATTTTCAACACTAACACAAGTGCGAAAAGTGGTTTTTCAACACTAACACAAGTGCGAAAAGTGTTTTTTCCACACTAATACAAGTGCAAAAGTGGTTTCCTGCACCAACACAAGTGCGAAAAGTGGTTTTTCAACACTAACACAAGTGCGAAAAGTGGTTTTTCAACACTATCACAAGTGCAAAAAGTGTTTTTTCCACACTAATACAAGTGCAAAAGTGGTTTCCTGCACCAACACAAGTGCGAAAAGTGGTTTTTCAACACTAACACAAGTGCAAAAAGTGGTTTTTCAACACTAACACAAGTGCGAAAAGTGGTTTTTCCACACTAATACATGTGCAAAAGTGGTTTCCTGCACCAACACAAGTGCGAAAAGTGGTTTTTCAACACTAACACAAGTGCGGAAAGTGGTTTTTCAACACTATCACAAGTGCAAAAAGTGTTTTTTCCACACTAATACAAGTGCAAAAGTGGTTTCCTGCACCAACACCAGTGTGAAAAGTGGTTTTTCAACACTAACACAAGTGCGAAAAGTTTTTTTTCAACACTAACACAAGGGCGGAAAGTGGTTTTTCCACACTAATACATGTGCAAAAGTGGTTTCCTGCACCAACACAAGTGCGAAAAGTGGTTTTTCAACACTAACACAAGTGCGAAAAGTGGTTTTTCAACACTATCACAAGTGCAAAAAGTGTTTTTTCCACACTAATACAAGTGCAAAAGTGGTTTCCTGCACCAACACAAGTGCGAAAAGTGGTTTTTCAACACTAACACAAGTGCGAAAAGTGGTTTTTCAACACTAACACAAGTGCGAAAAGTGGTTTTTCCACACTAATACAAGTGCAAAAGTGGTTTCCTGCACCAACACAAGTGCGAAAAGTGGTTTTTCAACACTAACACAAGTGCGAAAAGTGGTTTTTCAACACTAACACAAGTGCGAAAAGTGGTTTTTCCACACTAATACATGTGCAAAAGTGGTTTCCTGCACCAACACAAGTGCGAAAAGTGGTTTTTCAACACTAACACAAGTGCGGAAAGTGGTTTTTCAACACTATCACAAGAGCAAAAAGTGTTTTTTCCACACTAATACACGTGCAAAAGTGGTTTCCTGCACCAACACCAGTGCGAAAAGTGGTTTTTCAACACTAACACAAGTGCGAAAAGTGGTTTTTCAACACTAACACAAGTGCGAAAAGTGGTTTTTCCACACTAATACATGTGCAAAAGTGGTTTCCTGCACCAACACAAGTGCGAAAAGTGGTTTTTCAACACTAACACAAGTGCGAAAAGTGGTTTTTCAACACTATCACAAGTGCAAAAAGTGTTTTTTCCACACTAATACAAGTGCAAAAGTGGTTTCCTGCACCAACACAAGTGCGAAAAGTGGTTTTTCAACACTAACACAAGTGCGAAAAGTGGTTTTTCAACACTAACACAAGTGCGAAAAGTGGTTTTTCCACACTAATACAAGTGCAAAAGTGGTTTCCTGCACCAACATAAGTGCGAAAAGTGGTTTTTCAACACTAACACAAGTGCGAAAAGTGGTTTTTCAACACTATCACAAGTGCAAAAAGTGTTTTTTCCACACTAATACAAGTGCAAAAGTGGTTTCCTGCACCAACACAAGTGCGAAAAGTGGTTTTTCAACACTAACACAAGTGCGAAAAGTGGTTTTTCAACACTAACACAAGTACAAAAAGTGTTTTTTCCACACTAATACAAGTGCAAAAGCGGTTTCCTGCACCAACACAAGTGCGAAAAGTGGTTTTCAACACTAACACAGGTGCGAAAAGTGGTTTTTCAACACTAACACAAGTGCGCAAAGTGGTTTTTCAACACTAACACAGGTGCGAAAAGTGGTTTTTCAACACTAATACAAGTGCAAAAGTGGTTTCCTGCACCAACACAAGTGCGAAAAGTGGTTTTTCGACAATAACACAAGTGCGAAAAGTGGTTTTTCAACACTATCACAAGTGCAAAAAGTGTTTTTTCCACACTATTACAAGTGCAAAAGTGGTTTCCTGCACCAACACAAGTGCGAAAAGTGGTTTTTCAACATTAACACAAGTGCGAAAAGTGGTTTTTCAACACTAACACAAGTGCGAAAAGTGTTTTTTCCACACTAATACAAGTGCAAAAGTGGTTTCCTGCACCAACACAAGTGCGAAAAGTGGTTTTTCAACACTAACACAAGTGCGAAAAGTGGTTTTTCAACACTAACACAAGTACAAAAAGTGTTTTTTCCACACTAATACAAGTGCAAAAGCGGTTTCCTGCACCAACACAAGTGCAAAAAGTGGTTTTTCAACACTAACACAGGTGCGAAAAGTGGTTTTTCAACACTAACACAAGTGCGAAAAGTGTTTTTTCCACACTAATACAAGTGCAAAAGCGGTTTCCTGCACCAACACAAGTGCAAAAAGTGGTTTTTCAACACTAACACAGGTGCGAAAAGTGGTTTTTCAACACTAACACAAGTACAAAAAGTGTTTTTTCCACACTAATACAAGTGCAAAAGCGGTTTCCTGCACCAACACAAGTGCAAAAAGTGGTTTTTCAACACTAACACAGGTGCGAAAAGTGGTTTTTCAACACTAACACAAGTGCGAAAAGTGTTTTTTCAACACTAACACAAGTGTGAAAAGTGGTTTTTCCACACTAATACAAGTGCAAAAGTGGTTTCCTGCACCAACACAAGTGCGAAAAGTGGTTTTTCAATACTAACACAAGTGCGAAAAGTGGTTTTTCAACACTATCACAAGTGCAAAAAGTGTTTTTTCCACACTAATACAAGTGCAAAAGTGGTTTCCTGCACCAACACAAGTGCGAAAAGTGGATTTTCAACACTAACACAAGTGCGAAAAGTGGTTTTTCAACACTAACACAAGTGCGAAAAGTGTTTTTTCCACACTAATACAAGTGCAAAAGTGGTTTCCTGCACCAACACAAGTGCGAAAAGTGGTTTTTCAACACTAACACAAGTGCGAAAAGTGGTTTTTCAACACTATCACAAGTGCAAAAAGTGTTTTTTCCACACTAATACAAGTGCAAAAGTGGTTTCCTGCACCAACACAAGTGCGAAAAGTGGTTTTTCAACACTAACACAAGTGCAAAAAGTGGTTTTTCAACACTAACACAAGTGCGAAAAGTGGTTTTTCCACACTAATACATGTGCAAAAGTGGTTTCCTGCACCAACACAAGTGCGAAAAGTGGTTTTTCAACACTAACACAAGTGCGGAAAGTGGTTTTTCAACACTATCACAAGTGCAAAAAGTGTTTTTTCCACACTAATACAAGTGCAAAAGTGGTTTCCTGCACCAACACCAGTGTGAAAAGTGGTTTTTCAACACTAACACAAGTGCGAAAAGTTTTTTTTCAACACTAACACAAGGGCGGAAAGTGGTTTTTCCACACTAATACATGTGCAAAAGTGGTTTCCTGCACCAACACAAGTGCGAAAAGTGGTTTTTCAACACTAACACAAGTGCGAAAAGTGGTTTTTCAACACTATCACAAGTGCAAAAAGTGTTTTTTCCACACTAATACAAGTGCAAAAGTGGTTTCCTGCACCAACACAAGTGCGAAAAGTGGTTTTTCAACACTAACACAAGTGCGAAAAGTGGTTTTTCAACACTAACACAAGTGCGAAAAGTGGTTTTTCCACACTAATACAAGTGCAAAAGTGGTTTCCTGCACCAACACAAGTGCGAAAAGTGGTTTTTCAACACTAACACAAGTGCGAAAAGTGGTTTTTCAACACTAACACAAGTGCGAAAAGTGGTTTTTCCACACTAATACATGTGCAAAAGTGGTTTCCTGCACCAACACAAGTGCGAAAAGTGGTTTTTCAACACTAACACAAGTGCGGAAAGTGGTTTTTCAACACTATCACAAGAGCAAAAAGTGTTTTTTCCACACTAATACACGTGCAAAAGTGGTTTCCTGCACCAACACCAGTGCGAAAAGTGGTTTTTCAACACTAACACAAGTGCGAAAAGTGGTTTTTCAACACTAACACAAGTGCGAAAAGTGGTTTTTCCACACTAATACATGTGCAAAAGTGGTTTCCTGCACCAACACAAGTGCGAAAAGTGGTTTTTCAACACTAACACAAGTGCGAAAAGTGGTTTTTCAACACTATCACAAGTGCAAAAAGTGTTTTTTCCACACTAATACAAGTGCAAAAGTGGTTTCCTGCACCAACACAAGTGCGAAAAGTGGTTTTTCAACACTAACACAAGTGCGAAAAGTGGTTTTTCAACACTAACACAAGTGCGAAAAGTGGTTTTTCCACACTAATACAAGTGCAAAAGTGGTTTCCTGCACCAACATAAGTGCGAAAAGTGGTTTTTCAACACTAACACAAGTGCGAAAAGTGGTTTTTCAACACTATCACAAGTGCAAAAAGTGTTTTTTCCACACTAATACAAGTGCAAAAGTGGTTTCCTGCACCAACACAAGTGCGAAAAGTGGTTTTTCAACACTAACACAAGTGCGAAAAGTGGTTTTTCAACACTAACACAAGTACAAAAAGTGTTTTTTCCACACTAATACAAGTGCAAAAGCGGTTTCCTGCACCAACACAAGTGCGAAAAGTGGTTTTCAACACTAACACAGGTGCGAAAAGTGGTTTTTCAACACTAACACAAGTGCGCAAAGTGGTTTTTCAACACTAACACAGGTGCGAAAAGTGGTTTTTCAACACTAATACAAGTGCAAAAGTGGTTTCCTGCACCAACACAAGTGCGAAAAGTGGTTTTTCGACAATAACACAAGTGCGAAAAGTGGTTTTTCAACACTATCACAAGTGCAAAAAGTGTTTTTTCCACACTATTACAAGTGCAAAAGTGGTTTCCTGCACCAACACAAGTGCGAAAAGTGGTTTTTCAACATTAACACAAGTGCGAAAAGTGGTTTTTCAACACTAACACAAGTGCGAAAAGTGTTTTTTCCACACTAATACAAGTGCAAAAGTGGTTTCCTGCACCAACATAAGTGGGAAAAGTGGTTTTTCAACACTAACACAAGTGCGAAAAGTGGTTTTTCAACACTAACACAAGTGCGCAAAGTGGTTTTTCCACACTAATACAAGTGCAAACGTGGTTTCCTGCACCAACACAAGTGTGAAAAGTGGTTTTTCAACACTAACACAAGTGCAAAAAGTGGTTTTTCAACACTACCACAAGTGCAAAAAGTGTTTTTTCCACACTAATACAAGTGCAAAAAGTGGTTTTTCCACACTAATACAAGTGCGCAAAGTGGTTTTTCCACACTAATACAAGTGCAAACGTGGTTTCCTGCACCAACACAAGTGTGAAAAGTGGTTTTCAACACTAACACAAGTGCGAAAAGTGGTTTTTCAACACTAACACAAGTGCGAAAAGTGGTTTTTCCACACTAATACAAGTGCAAAAGTGGTTTCCTGCACCAACACAAGTGCGAAAAGTGGTTTTTCAACACAAACACAAGTGCGAAAAGTGGTTTTTCAACACTAACACAAGTGCGAAAAGTGGTTTTTCAACACTAACACAAGTGCGAAAAGTGGTTTTTCCACACTAATACAAGTGCAAAAGTGGTTTTCCTGCACCAACACAAGTGCGAAAAGTGGTTTTTCAACACTAACACAAGTGCGAAAAGTGGTTTTTCAACACTATCACAAGTGCAAAAAGTGTTTTTTCCACACTAATACAAGTGCAAAAGTGGTTTCCTGCACCAACACAAGTGCGAAAAGTGGTTTTTCAACACTAACACAAGTGCGAAAAGTGGTTTTTCAACACTAACACAAGTGCGAAAAGTGTGTTTTCCACACTAATGCAAGTGCAAAAGTGGTTTCCTGCACCAACACAAGTGCGAAAAGTGGTTTTTCAACACTAACACAAGTGCGAAAAGTGGTTTTTCAACACTATCACAAGTGCAAAAAGTGTTTTTTCCACACTAATACAAGTGCAAAAGTGGTTTCCTGCACCAACACAAGTGCGAAAACTGGTTTTTCAACACTAACACAAGTGCGAAAAGATGTTTTTCAACACTATCACAAGTGCAAAAAGTGTTTTTTCCACACTAATACAAGTGCAAAAGTGGTTTCCTGCACCAACACAAGTGCGAAAAGTGGTTTTTCAACACTAACACAAGTGCGAAAAGTGGTTTTTCCACACTAATACAAGTGCAAAAGTGGTTTCCTGCACCAACACAAGTGCGAAAAGTGGTTTTTCAACACTAACACAAGTGCGAAAAGTGGTTTTTCAACACTAACACAAGTGCGAAAAGTGTTTTGTCCACACTAATACAAGTGCAAAAGTGGTTTCCTGCACCAACACAAGTGCAAAAAGTGGTTTTTCAACACTAACACAGGTGCGAAAAGTGGTTTTTCAACACTAACACAAGTGCGAAAAGTGTTTTTTCAACACTAACACAAGTGCGAAAAGTGGTTTTTCCAAACTAATACAAGTGCAAAAGTGGTTTCCTGCACCAACACAAGTGCGAAAAGTGGTTTTTCGACACAAACACAAGTGCGAAAAGTGGTTTTTCAACACTAACACAAGTGCGAAAAGTGGTTTTTCAACACTAACACAAGTGCGAAAAGTGGTTTTGCCACACTAATACAAGTGCAAAAGTGGTTTCCTGCACCAACACAAGTGCGAAAAGTGGTTTTTCAATACTAACACAAGTGCGAAAAGTGGTTTTTCAACACTATCACAAGTGCAAAAAGTGTTTTTTCCACACTAATACAAGTGCAAAAGTGGTTTCCTGCACCAACACAAGTGCGAAAAGTGGATTTTCAACACTAACACAAGTGCGAAAAGTGGTTTTTCAACACTAACACAAGTGCGAAAAGTGTTTTTTCCACACTAATACAAGTGCAAAAGTGGTTTTTCAACACTAACACAAGTGCGAAAAGTGGTTTTTCAACACTAACACAAGTGCGAAAAGTGTTTTGTCCACACTAATACAAGTGCAAAAGTGGTTTCCTGCACCAACACAAGTGCAAAAAGTGGTTTTTCAACACTAACACAGGTGCGAAAAGTGGTTTTTCAACACTAACACAAGTGCGAAAAGTGTTTTTTCAACACTAACACAAGTGCGAAAAGTGGTTTTTCCAAACTAATACAAGTGCAAAAGTGGTTTCCTGCACCAACACAAGTGCGAAAAGTGGTTTTTCGACACAAACACAAGTGCGAAAAGTGGTTTTTCAACACTAACACAAGTGCGAAAAGTGGTTTTTCAACACTAACACAAGTGCGAAAAGTGGTTTTGCCACACTAATACAAGTGCAAAAGTGGTTTCCTGCACCAACACAAGTGCGAAAAGTGGTTTTTCAATACTAACACAAGTGCGAAAAGTGGTTTTTCAACACTATCACAAGTGCAAAAAGTGTTTTTTCCACACTAATACAAGTGCAAAAGTGGTTTCCTGCACCAACACAAGTGCGAAAAGTGGATTTTCAACACTAACACAAGTGCGAAAAGTGGTTTTTCAACACTAACACAAGTGCGAAAAGTGTTTTTTCCACACTAATACAAGTGCAAAAGTGGTTTCCTGCACCAACACAAGTGCGAAAAGTGGTTTTTCAACACTAACACAAGTGCGAAAAGTGGTTTTTCAACACTATCACAAGTGCAAAAAGTGTTTTTTCCACACTAATACAAGTGCAAAAGTGGTTTCCTGCACCAACACAAGTGCGAAAAGTGGTTTTTCGACACAAACACAAGTGCGAAAAGTGGTTTTTCAACACTAACACAAGTGCGAAAAGTGGTTTTTCAACACTAACACAAGTGCGAAAAGTGGTTTTGCCACACTAATACAAGTGCAAAAGTGGTTTCCTGCATCAACACAAGTGCGAAAAGTAGTTTTTCAATACTAACACAAGTGCGAAAAGTGGTTTTTCAACACTATCACAAGTGCAAAAAGTGTTTTTTCCACACTAATACAAGTGCAAAAGTGGTTTCCTGCACCAACACAAGTGCGAAAAGTGGATTTTCAACACTAACACAAGTGCGAAAAGTGGTTTTTCAACACTAACACAAGTGCGAAAAGTGTTTTTTCCACACTAATACAAGTGCAAAAGTGGTTTCCTGCACCAACACAAGTGCGAAAAGTGGTTTTTCAACACTAACACAAGTGCGAAAAGTGGTTTTTCAACACTATCACAAGTGCAAAAAGTGTTTTTTCCACACTAATACAAGTGCAAAAGTGGTTTCCTGCACCAACACAAGTGCGAAAAGTGGTTTTTCAACACTAACATAAGTGCAAAAAGTGGTTTTTCAACACTAACACAAGTGCGAAAAGTGGTTTTTCCACACTAATACATGTGCAAAAGTGGTTTCCTGCACCAACACAAGTGCGAAAAGTGGTTTTTCAACACTAACACAAGTGCGGAAAGTGGTTTTTCAACACTATCACAAGTGCAAAAAGTGTTTTTTCCACACTAATACAAGTGCAAAAGTGGTTTCCTGCACCAACACCAGTGTGAAAAGTGGTTTTTCAACACTAACACAAGTGCGAAAAGTGGTTTTTCAACACTAACACAAGGGCGAAAAGTGGTTTTTCCACACTAATACATGTGCAAAAGTGGTTTCCTGCACCAACACAAGTGCGAAAAGTGGTTTTTCAACACTAACACAGGTGCGAAAAGTGGTTTTTCAACACTAATACAAGTGCAAAAGTGGTTTCCTGCACCAACACAAGTGCGAAAAGTGGTTTTTCGACAATAACACAAGTGCGAAAAGTGGTTTTTCAACACTATCACAAGTGCAAAAAGTGTTTTTTCCACACTATTACAAGTGCAAAAGTGGTTTCCTGCACCAACACAAGTGCGAAAAGTGGTTTTTCAACATTAACACAAGTGCGAAAAGTGGTTTTTCAACACTAACACAAGTGCGAAAAGTGTTTTTTCCACACTAATACAAGTGCAAAAGTGGTTTCCTGCACCAACATAAGTGGGAAAAGTGGTTTTTCAACACTAACACAAGTGCGAAAAGTGGTTTTTCAACACTAACACAAGTGCGCAAAGTGGTTTTTCCACACTAATACAAGTGCAAACGTGGTTTCCTGCACCAACACAAGTGTGAAAAGTGGTTTTTCAACACTAACACAAGTGCAAAAAGTGGTTTTTCAACACTACCACAAGTGCAAAAAGTGTTTTTTCCACACTAATACAAGTGCAAAAAGTGGTTTTTCCACACTAATACAAGTGCGCAAAGTGGTTTTTCCACACTAATACAAGTGCAAACGTGGTTTCCTGCACCAACACAAGTGTGAAAAGTGGTTTTTCAACACTAACACAAGTGCGAAAAGTGGTTTTTCAACACTAACACAAGTGCGAAAAGTGGTTTTTCCACACTAATACAAGTGCAAAAGTGGTTTCCTGCACCAACACAAGTGCGAAAAGTGGTTTTTCAACACAAACACAAGTGCGAAAAGTGGTTTTTCAACACTAACACAAGTGCGAAAAGTGGTTTTTCAACACTAACACAAGTGCGAAAAGTGGTTTTTCCACACTAATACAAGTGCAAAAGTGGTTTTCCTGCACCAACACAAGTGCGAAAAGTGGTTTTTCAACACTAACACAAGTGCGAAAAGTGGTTTTTCAACACTATCACAACTGCAAAAAGTGTTTTTTCCACACTAATACAAGTGCAAAAGTGGTTTCCTGCACCAACACAAGTGCGAAAAGTGGTTTTTCAACACTAACACAAGTGCGAAAAGTGGTTTTTCAACACTAACACAAGTGCGAAAAGTGTGTTTTCCACACTAATGCAAGTGCAAAAGTGGTTTCCTGCACCAACACAAGTGCGAAAAGTGGTTTTTCAACACTAACACAAGTGCGAAAAGTGGTTTTTCAACACTATCACAAGTGCAAAAAGTGTTTTTTCCACACTAATACAAGTGCAAAAGTGGTTTCCTGCACCAACACAAGTGCGAAAAGTGGTTTTTCAACACTAACACAAGTGGGAAAAGATGTTTTTCAACACTATCACAAGTGCAAAAAGTGTTTTTTCCACACTAATACAAGTGCAAAAGTGGTTTCCTGCACCAACACAAGTGCGAAAAGTGGTTTTTCAACACTAACACAAGTGCGAAAAGTGGTTTTTCCACACTAATACAAGTGCAAAAGTGGTTTCCTGCACCAACACAAGTGCGAAAAGTGGTTTTTCAACACTAACACAAGTGCGAAAAGTGGTTTTTCAACACTAACACAAGTGCGAAAAGTGTTTTGTCCACACTAATACAAGTGCAAAAGTGGTTTCCTGCACCAACACAAGTGCAAAAAGTGGTTTTTCAACACTAACACAGGTGCGAAAAGTGGTTTTTCAACACTAACACAAGTGCGAAAAGTGTTTTTTCAACACTAACACAAGTGCGAAAAGTGGTTTTTCCACACTAATACAAGTGCAAAAGTGGTTTCCTGCACCAACACAAGTGCGAAAAGTGGTTTTTCGACACAAACACAAGTGCGAAAAGTGGTTTTTCAACACTAACACAAGTGCGAAAAGTGGTTTTTCAACACTAACACAAGTGCGAAAAGTGGTTTTGCCACACTAATACAAGTGCAAAAGTGGTTTCCTGCACCAACACAAGTGCGAAAAGTGGTTTTTCAATACTAACACAAGTGCGAAAAGTGGTTTTTCAACACTATCACAAGTGCAAAAAGTGTTTTTTCCACACTAATACAAGTGCAAAAGTGGTTTCCTGCACCAACACAAGTGCGAAAAGTGGATTTTCAACACTAACACAAGTGCGAAAAGTGGTTTTTCAACACTAACACAAGTGCGAAAAGTGTTTTTTCCACACTAATACAAGTGCAAAAGTGGTTTCCTGCACCAACACAAGTGCGAAAAGTGGTTTTTCAACACTAACACAAGTGCGAAAAGTGGTTTTTCAACACTATCACAAGTGCAAAAAGTGTTTTTTCCACACTAATACAAGTGCAAAAGTGGTTTCCTGCACCAACACAAGTGCGAAAAGTGGTTTTTCGACACAAACACAAGTGCGAAAAGTGGTTTTTCAACACTAACACAAGTGCGAAAAGTGGTTTTTCAACACTAACACAAGTGCGAAAAGTGGTTTTGCCACACTAATACAAGTGCAAAAGTGGTTTCCTGCATCAACACAAGTGCGAAAAGTAGTTTTTCAATACTAACACAAGTGCGAAAAGTGGTTTTTCAACACTATCACAAGTGCAAAAAGTGTTTTTTCCACACTAATACAAGTGCAAAAGTGGTTTCCTGCACCAACACAAGTGCGAAAAGTGGATTTTCAACACTAACACAAGTGCGAAAAGTGGTTTTTCAACACTAACACAAGTGCGAAAAGTGTTTTTTCCACACTAATACAAGTGCAAAAGTGGTTTCCTGCACCAACACAAGTGCGAAAAGTGGTTTTTCAACACTAGCACAAGTGCGAAAAGTGGTTTTTCAACACTATCACAAGTGCAAAAAGTGTTTTTTCCACACTAATACAAGTGCAAAAGTGGTTTCCTGCACCAACACAAGTGCGAAAAGTGGTTTTTCAACACTAACATAAGTGCAAAAAGTGTTTTTTCAACACTAACACAAGTGCGAAAAGTGGTTTTTCCACACTAATACATGTGCAAAAGTGGTTTCCTGCACCAACACAAGTGCGAAAAGTGGTTTTTCAACACTAACACAAGTGCGGAAAGTGGTTTTTCAACACTATCACAAGTGCAAAAAGTGTTTTTTCCACACTAATACAAGTGCAAAAGTGGTTTCCTGCACCAACACCAGTGTGAAAAGTGGTTTTTCAACACTAACACAAGTGCGAAAAGTGGTTTTTCAACACTAACACAAGGGCGAAAAGTGGTTTTTCCACACTAATACATGTGCAAAAGTGGTTTCCTGCACCAACACAAGTGCGAAAAATGGTTTTTCAACACTAACACAAGTGCGAAAAGTGGTTTTTCAACACTATCACAAGTGCAAAAAGTGTTTTTTCCACACTAATACAAGTGCAAAAGTGGTTTCCTGCACCAACACAAGTGCGAAAAGTGGTTTTTCAACACTAACACAAGTGCGAAAAGTGGTTTTTCAACACTAACACAAGTGCGAAAAGTGGTTTTTCCACACTAATACAAGTGCAAAAGTGGTTTCCTGCACCAACACAAGTGCGAAAAGTGGTTTTTCAACACTAACACAAGTGCGAAAAGTGGTTTTTCAACACTAACACAAGTGCGAAAAGTGTTTTTTCCACACTAATACAAGTGCAAAAGTGGTTTCCTGCACCAACACAAGTGCGAAAAGTGGTTTTTCAACACTAACACAAGTGCGAAAAGTGGTTTTTCAACACTAACACAAGTGCGAAAAGTAGTTTTTCCACACTAATACATGTGCAAAAGTGGTTTCCTGCACCAACACAAGTGCGAAAAGTGGTTTTTCAACACTAACACAAGTGCGGAAAGTGGTTTTTCAACACTATCACAAGAGCAAAAAGTGTTTTTTCCACACTAATACAAGTGCAAAAGTGGTTTCCTGCACCAACACCAGTGCGAAAAGTGGTTTTTCAACACTAACACAAGTGCGAAAAGTGGTTTTTCAACACTAACACAAGTGCGAAAAGTGGTTTTTCCACACTAATACATGTGCAAAAGTGGTTTCCTGCACCAACACAAGTGCGAAAAGTGGTTTTTCAACACTAACACAAGTGCGAAAAGTGGTTTTTCAACACTATCACAAGTGCAAAAAGTGTTTTTTCCACACTAATACAAGTGCAAAAGTGGTTTCCTGCACCAACACAAGTGCGAAAAGTGGTTTTTCGACACAAACACAAGTGCGAAAAGTGGTTTTTCAACACTAACACAAGTGCGAAAAGTGGTTTTTCAACACTAACACAAGTGCGAAAAGTGGTTTTGCCACACTAATACAAGTGCAAAAGTGGTTTCCTGCATCAACACAAGTGCGAAAAGTGGTTTTTCAATACTAACACAAGTGCGAAAAGTGGTTTTTCAACACTATCACAAGTGCAAAAAGTGTTTTTTCCACACTAATACAAGTGCAAAAGTGGTTTTTCAACACTAACACAAGTGCGAAAAGTGGTTTTTCCACACTAATACATGTGCAAAAGTGGTTTCCTGCACCAACACAAGTGCGAAAAGTGGTTTTTCAACACTAACACAAGTGCGAAAAGTGGTTTTTCAACACTATCACAAGTGCAAAAAGTGTTTTTTCCACACTAATACAAGTGCAAAAGTGGTTTCCTGCACCAACACAAGTGCGAAAAGTGGTTTTTCGACACAAACACAAGTGCGAAAAGTGGTTTTTCAACACTAACACAAGTGCGAAAAGTGGTTTTTCAACACTAACACAAGTGCGAAAAGTGGTTTTGCCACACTAATACAAGTGCAAAAGTGGTTTCCTGCATCAACACAAGTGCGAAAAGTGGTTTTTCAATACTAACACAAGTGCGAAAAGTGGTTTTTCAACACTATCACAAGTGCAAAAAGTGTTTTTTCCACACTAATACAAGTGCAAAAGTGGTTTCCTGCACCAACACAAGTGCGAAAAGTGGATTTTCAACACTAACACAAGTGTGAAAAGTGGTTTTTCAACACTAACACAAGTGCGAAAAGTGTTTTTTCCACACTAATACAAGTGCAAAAGTGGTTTCCTGCACCAACACAAGTGCGAAAAGTGGTTTTTCAACACTAACACAAGTGCGAAAAGTGGTTTTTCAACACTATCACAAGTGCAAAAAGTGTTTTTTCCACACTAATACAAGTGCAAAAGTGGTTTCCTGCACCAACACAAGTGCGAAAAGTGGTTTTTCAACACTAACACAAGTGCAAAAAGTGGTTTTTCAACACTAACACAAGTGCGAAAAGTGGTTTTTCCACACTAATACATGTGCAAAAGTGGTTTCCTGCACCAACACAAGTGCGAAAAGTGGTTTTTCAACACTAACACAAGTGCGGAAAGTGGTTTTTCAACACTATCACAAGTGCAAAAAGTGTTTTTTCCACACTAATACAAGTGCAAAAGTGGTTTCCTGCACCAACACCAGTGTGAAAAGTGGTTTTTCAACACTAACACAAGTGCGAAAAGTGGTTTTTCAACACTAACACAAGGGCGAAAAGTGGTTTTTCCACACTAATACATGTGCAAAAGTGGTTTCCTGCACCAACACAAGTGCGAAAAGTGGTTTTTCAACACTAACACAAGTGCGAAAAGTGGTTTTTCAACACTATCACAAGTGCAAAAAGTGTTTTTTCCACACTAATACAAGTGCAAAAGTGGTTTCCTGCACCAACACAAGTGCGAAAAGTGGTTTTTCAACACTAACACAAGTGCGAAAAGTGGTTTTTCAACACTAACACAAGTGCGAAAAGTGGTTTTTCCACACTAATACAAGTGCAAAAGTGGTTTCCTGCACCAACACAAGTGCGAAAAGTGGTTTTTCAACACTAACACAAGTGCGAAAAGTGGTTTTTCAACACTAACACAAGTGCGAAAAGTGTTTTTTCCACACTAATACAAGTGCAAAAGTGGTTTCCTGCACCAACACAAGTGCGAAAAGTGGTTTTTCAACACTAACACAAGTGCGAAAAGTGGTTTTTCAACACTAACACAAGTGCGAAAAGTGGTTTTTCCACACTAATACATGTGCAAAAGTGGTTTCCTGCACCAACACAAGTGCGAAAAGTGGTTTTTCAACACTAACACAAGTGCGGAAAGTGGTTTTTCAACACTATCACAAGAGCAAAAAGTGTTTTTTCCACACTAATACAAGTGCAAAAGTGGTTTCCTGCACCAACACCAGTGCGAAAAGTGGTTTTTCAACACTAACACAAGTGCGAAAAGTGGTTTTTCAACACTAACACAAGTGCGAAAAGTGGTTTTTCCACACTAATACATGTGCAAAAGTGGTTTCCTGCACCAACACAAGTGCGAAAAGTGGTTTTTCAACACTAACACAAGTGCGAAAAGTGGTTTTTCAACACTATCACAAGTGCAAAAAGTGTTTTTTCCACACTAATACAAGTGCAAAAGTGGTTTCCTGCACCAACACAAGTGCGAAAAGTGGTTTTTCAACACTAACACAAGTGCGAAAAGTGGTTTTTCAACAATAACACAAGTGCGAAAAGTGGTTTTTCCACACTAATACAAGTGCAAAAGTGGTTTCCTGCACCAACACAAGTGCGAAAAGTGGTTTTTCAACACTAACACAAGTGCGAAAAGTGGTTTTTCAACACTATCACAAGTGCAAAAAGTGTTTTTTCCACACTAATACAAGTGCAAAAGTGGTTTCCTGCACCAACACAAGTGCGAAAAGTGGTTTTTCAACACTAACACAAGTGCGAAAAGTGGTTTTTCAACACTAACACAAGTACAAAAAGTGTTTTTTCCACACTAATACAAGTGCAAAAGCGGTTTCCTGCACCAACACAAGTGCGAAAAGTGGTTTTCAACACTAACACAGGTGCAAAAAGTGGTTTTTCAACACTAACACAAGTGCGCAAAGTGGTTTTTCAACACTAACACAGGTGCGAAAAGTAGTTTTTCAACACTAATACAAGTGCAAAAGTGGTTTCCTGCACCAACACAAGTGCGAAAAGTGGTTTTTCGACAATAACACAAGTGCGAAAAGTGGTTTTTCAACACTATCACAAGTGCAAAAAGTGTTTTTTCCACACTATTACAAGTGCAAAAGTGGTTTCCTGCACCAACACAAGTGCGAAAAGTGGTTTTTCAACACTAACACAAGTGCGAAAAGTGGTTTTTCAACACTAACACAAGTGCGAAAAGTGTTTTTTCCACACTAATACAAGTGCAAAAGTGGTTTCCTGCACCAACATAAGTGCGAAAAGTGGTTTTTCAACACTAACACAAGTGCGAAAAGTGGTTTTTCAACACTAACACAAGTGCGCAAAGTGGTTTTTCCACACTAATACAAGTGCAAACGTGGTTTCCTGCACCAACACAAGTGCGAAAAGTGGTTTTTCAACACTAACACAAGTGCAAAAAGTGGTTTTTCAACACTACCACAAGTGCAAAAAGTGTTTTTTCCACACTAATACAAGTGCAAAAGTGGTTTCCTGCACCAACACAAGTGCGAAAAGTGGTTTTTCAACACTAACACAAGTGCGAAAAGTGGTTTTTCAACACTAACACAAGTGCGAAAAGTGGTTTTTCCACACTAATACAAGTGCAAAAGTGGTTTCCTGCACCAACACAAGTGCGAAAAGTGGTTTTTCAACACAAACACAAGTGCGAAAAGTGGTTTTTCAACACTAACACAAGTGCGAAAAGTGGTTTTTCAACACTAACACAAGTGCGAAAAGTGTGTTTTCCACACTAATGCAAGTGCAAAAGTGGTTTCCTGCACCAACACAAGTGCGAAAAGTGGTTTTTCAACACTAACACAAGTGCGAAAAGTGGTTTTTCAACACTATCACAAGTGCAAAAAGTGTTTTTTCCACACTAATACAAGTGCAAAAGTGGTTTCCTGCACCAACACAAGTGCGAAAAGTGGTTTTTCAACACTAACACAAGTGCGAAAAGATGTTTTTCAACACTATCACAAGTGCAAAAAGTGTTTTTTCCACACTAATACAAGTGCAAAAGTGGTTTCCTGCACCAACACAAATGCGAAAAGTGGTTTTTCAACACTAACACAAGTGCGAAAAGTGGTTTTTCCACACTAATACAAGTGCAAAAGTGGTTTCCTGCACCAACACAAGTGCGAAAAGTGGTTTTTCAACACTAACACAAGTGCGAAAAGTGGTTTTTCAACACTAACACAAGTGCGAAAAGTGTTTTGTCCACACTAATACAAGTGCAAAAGTGGTTTCCTGCACCAACACAAGTGCAAAAAGTGGTTTTTCAACACTAACACAGGTGCGAAAAGTGGTTTTTCAACACTAACACAAGTGCGAAAAGTGTTTTTTCAACACTAACACAAGTGCGAAAAGTGGTTTTTCCACACTAATACAAGTGCAAAAGTGGTTTCCTGCACCAACACAAGTGCGAAAAGTGGTTTTTCGACACAAACACAAGTGCGAAAAGTGGTTTTTCAACACTAACACAAGTGCGAAAAGTGGTTTTTCCACACTAATACAAGTGCAAAAGTGGTTTCCTGCACCAACACCAGTGTGAAAAGTGGTTTTTCAACACTAACACAAGTGCGAAAAGTGTTTTTTCAACACTAACACAAGGGCGAAAAGTGGTTTTTCCACACTAATACATGTGCAAAAGTGGTTTCCTGCACCAACACAAGTGCGAAAAGTGGTTTTTCAACACTAACACAAGTGCGAAAAGTGGTTTTTCAACACTAACACAAGTGCGAAAAGTGTGTTTTCCACACTATCACAAGTGCAAAAAGTGTTTTTTCCACACCTATACAAGTGCAAAAGTGGTTTCCTGCACCAACACAAGTGCGAAAAGTGGATTTTCAACACTAACACAAGTGCGAAAAGTGGTTTTTCAATACTAACACAAGTGCGAAAAGTGGTTTTTCAACACTATCACAAGTGCAAAAAGTGTTTTTTCCACACTAATACAAGTGCAAAAGTGGTTTCCTGCACCAACACAAGTGCGAAAAGTGGATTTTCAACACTAACACAAGTGCGAAAAGTGGTTTTTCAACACTAACACAAGTGCGAAAAGTGTTTTTTCCACACTAATACAAGTGCAAAAGTGGTTTCCTGCACCAACACAAGTGCGAAAAGTGGTTTTTCAACACTAACACAAGTGCGAAAAGTGGTTTTTCAACACTATCACAAGTGCAAAAAGTGTTTTTTCCACACTAATACAAGTGCAAAAGTGGTTTCCTGCACCAACACAAGTGCGAAAAGTGGTTTTTCAACACTAACACAAGTGCAAAAAGTGGTTTTTCAACACTAACACAAGTGCGAAAAGTGGTTTTTCCACACTAATACATGTGCAAAAGTGGTTTCCTGCACCAACACAAGTGCGAAAAGTGGTTTTTCAACACTAACACAAGTGCGGAAAGTGGTTTTTCAACACTATCACAAGTGCAAAAAGTGTTTTTTCCACACTAATACAAGTGCAAAAGTGGTTTCCTGCACCAACACCAGTGTGAAAAGTGGTTTTTCAACACTAACACAAGTGCGAAAAGTGTTTTTTCAACACTAACACAAGGGCGAAAAGTGGTTTTTCCACACTAATACATGTGCAAAAGTGGTTTCCTGCACCAACACAAGTGCGAAAAGTGGTTTTTCAACACTAACACAAGTGCGAAAAGTGGTTTTTCAACACTAACACAAGTGCGAAAAGTGTGTTTTCCACACTAATGCAAGTGCAAAAGTGGTTTCCTGCACCAACACAAGTGCGAAAAGTGGTTTTTCAACACTAACACAAGTGCGAAAAGTGGTTTTTCAACACTATCACAAGTGCAAAAAGTGTTTTTTCCACACTAATACAAGTGCAAAAGTGGTTTCCTGCACCAACACAAGTGCGAAAAGTGGTTTTTCAACACTAACACAAGTGCGAAAAGATGTTTTTCAACACTATCACAAGTGCAAAAAGTGTTTTTTCCACACTAATACAAGTGCAAAAGTGGTTTCCTGCACCAACACAAGTGCGAAAAGTGGTTTTTCAACACTAACACAAGTGCGAAAAGTGGTTTTTCCACACTAATACAAGTGCAAAAGTGGTTTCCTGCACCAACACAAGTGCGAAAAGTGGTTTTTCAACACTAACACAAGTGCGAAAAGTGGTTTTTCAACACTAACACAAGTGCGAAAAGTGTTTTGGCAACACTAATACAAGTGCAAAAGTGGTTTCCTGCACCAACACAAGTGCAAAAAGTGGTTTTTCAACACTAACACAGGTGCGAAAAGTGGTTTTTCAACACTAACACAAGTGCGAAAAGTGTTTTTTCAACACTAACACAAGTGCGAAAAGTGGTTTTTCCACACTAATACAAGTGCAAAAGTGGTTTCCTGCACCAACACAAGTGCGAAAAGTGCTTTTTCGACACAAACACAAGTGCGAAAAGTGGTTTTTCAACACTAACACAAGTGCGAAAAGTGGTTTTTCAACGCTAACACAAGTGCGAAAAGTGGTTTTGCCACACTAATACAAGTGCAAAAGTGGTTTCCTGCACCAACACAAGTGCGAAAAGTGGTTTTTCAATACTAACACAAGTGCGAAAAGTGGTTTTTCAACACTATCACAAGTGCAAAAAGTGTTTTTTCCACACTAATACAAGTGCAAAAGTGGTTTCCTGCACCAACACAAGTGCGAAAAGTGGATTTTCAACACTAACACAAGTGCGAAAAGTGGTTTTTCAACACTAACACAAGTGCGAAAAGTGGTTTTTCCACACTAATACAAGTGCAAAAGTGGTTTCCTGCACCAACACAAGTGCGAAAAGTGGTTTTTCAACACTAACACAAGTGCAAAAAGTGGTTTTTCAACACTACCACAAGTGCAAAAAGTGTTTTTTCCACACTAATACAAGTGCAAAAGTGGTTTCCTGCACCAACACAAGTGCGAAAAGTGGTTTTTCAACACTAACACAAGTGCGAAAAGTGGTTTTTCAACACTAACACAAGTGCGAAAAGTGGTTTTTCCACACTAATACAAGTGCAAAAGTGGTTTCCTGCACCAACACAAGTGCGAAAAGTGGTTTTTCAACACAAACACAAGTGCGAAAAGTGGTTTTTCAACACTAACACAAGTGCGAAAAGTGGTTTTTCAACACTAACACAAGTGCGAAAAGTGTGTTTTCCACACTAATGCAAGTGCAAAAGTGGTTTCCTGCACCAACACAAGTGCGAAAAGTGGTTTTTCAACACTAACACAAGTGCGAAAAGTGGTTTTTCAACACTATCACAAGTGCAAAAAGTGTTTTTTCCACACTAATACAAGTGCAAAAGTGGTTTCCTGCACCAACACAAGTGCGAAAAGTGGTTTTTCAACACTAACACAAGTGCGAAAAGATGTTTTTCAACACTATCACAAGTGCAAAAAGTGTTTTTTCCACACTAATACAAGTGCAAAAGTGGTTTCCTGCACCAACACAAATGCGAAAAGTGGTTTTTCAACACTAACACAAGTGCGAAAAGTGGTTTTTCCACACTAATACAAGTGCAAAAGTGGTTTCCTGCACCAACACAAGTGCGAAAAGTGGTTTTTCAACACTAACACAAGTGCGAAAAGTGGTTTTTCAACACTAACACAAGTGCGAAAAGTGTTTTGTCCACACTAATACAAGTGCAAAAGTGGTTTCCTGCACCAACACAAGTGCAAAAAGTGGTTTTTCAACACTAACACAGGTGCGAAAAGTGGTTTTTCAACACTAACACAAGTGCGAAAAGTGTTTTTTCAACACTAACACAAGTGCGAAAAGTGGTTTTTCCACACTAATACAAGTGCAAAAGTGGTTTCCTGCACCAACACAAGTGCGAAAAGTGGTTTTTCGACACAAACACAAGTGCGAAAAGTGGTTTTTCAACACTAACACAAGTGCGAAAAGTGGTTTTTCCACACTAATACAAGTGCAAAAGTGGTTTCCTGCACCAACACCAGTGTGAAAAGTGGTTTTTCAACACTAACACAAGTGCGAAAAGTGTTTTTTCAACACTAACACAAGGGCGAAAAGTGGTTTTTCCACACTAATACATGTGCAAAAGTGGTTTCCTGCACCAACACAAGTGCGAAAAGTGGTTTTTCAACACTAACACAAGTGCGAAAAGTGGTTTTTCAACACTAACACAAGTGCGAAAAGTGTGTTTTCCACACTATCACAAGTGCAAAAAGTGTTTTTTCCACACCTATACAAGTGCAAAAGTGGTTTCCTGCACCAACACAAGTGCGAAAAGTGGATTTTCAACACTAACACAAGTGCGAAAAGTGGTTTTTCAATACTAACACAAGTGCGAAAAGTGGTTTTTCAACACTATCACAAGTGCAAAAAGTGTTTTTTCCACACTAATACAAGTGCAAAAGTGGTTTCCTGCACCAACACAAGTGCGAAAAGTGGATTTTCAACACTAACACAAGTGCGAAAAGTGGTTTTTCAACACTAACACAAGTGCGAAAAGTGTTTTTTCCACACTAATACAAGTGCAAAAGTGGTTTCCTGCACCAACACAAGTGCGAAAAGTGGTTTTTCAACACTAACACAAGTGCGAAAAGTGGTTTTTCAACACTATCACAAGTGCAAAAAGTGTTTTTTCCACACTAATACAAGTGCAAAAGTGGTTTCCTGCACCAACACAAGTGCGAAAAGTGGTTTTTCAACACTAACACAAGTGCAAAAAGTGGTTTTTCAACACTAACACAAGTGCGAAAAGTGGTTTTTCCACACTAATACATGTGCAAAAGTGGTTTCCTGCACCAACACAAGTGCGAAAAGTGGTTTTTCAACACTAACACAAGTGCGGAAAGTGGTTTTTCAACACTATCACAAGTGCAAAAAGTGTTTTTTCCACACTAATACAAGTGCAAAAGTGGTTTCCTGCACCAACACCAGTGTGAAAAGTGGTTTTTCAACACTAACACAAGTGCGAAAAGTGTTTTTTCAACACTAACACAAGGGCGAAAAGTGGTTTTTCCACACTAATACATGTGCAAAAGTGGTTTCCTGCACCAACACAAGTGCGAAAAGTGGTTTTTCAACACTAACACAAGTGCGAAAAGTGGTTTTTCAACACTAACACAAGTGCGAAAAGTGTGTTTTCCACACTAATGCAAGTGCAAAAGTGGTTTCCTGCACCAACACAAGTGCGAAAAGTGGTTTTTCAACACTAACACAAGTGCGAAAAGTGGTTTTTCAACACTATCACAAGTGCAAAAAGTGTTTTTTCCACACTAATACAAGTGCAAAAGTGGTTTCCTGCACCAACACAAGTGCGAAAAGTGGTTTTTCAACACTAACACAAGTGCGAAAAGATGTTTTTCAACACTATCACAAGTGCAAAAAGTGTTTTTTCCACACTAATACAAGTGCAAAAGTGGTTTCCTGCACCAACACAAGTGCGAAAAGTGGTTTTTCAACACTAACACAAGTGCGAAAAGTGGTTTTTCCACACTAATACAAGTGCAAAAGTGGTTTCCTGCACCAACACAAGTGCGAAAAGTGGTTTTTCAACACTAACACAAGTGCGAAAAGTGGTTTTTCAACACTAACACAAGTGCGAAAAGTGTTTTGGCAACACTAATACAAGTGCAAAAGTGGTTTCCTGCACCAACACAAGTGCAAAAAGTGGTTTTTCAACACTAACACAGGTGCGAAAAGTGGTTTTTCAACACTAACACAAGTGCGAAAAGTGTTTTTTCAACACTAACACAAGTGCGAAAAGTGGTTTTTCCACACTAATACAAGTGCAAAAGTGGTTTCCTGCACCAACACAAGTGCGAAAAGTGCTTTTTCGACACAAACACAAGTGCGAAAAGTGGTTTTTCAACACTAACACAAGTGCGAAAAGTGGTTTTTCAACGCTAACACAAGTGCGAAAAGTGGTTTTGCCACACTAATACAAGTGCAAAAGTGGTTTCCTGCACCAACACAAGTGCGAAAAGTGGTTTTTCAATACTAACACAAGTGCGAAAAGTGGTTTTTCAACACTATCACAAGTGCAAAAAGTGTTTTTTCCACACTAATACAAGTGCAAAAGTGGTTTCCTGCACCAACACAAGTGCGAAAAGTGGATTTTCAACACTAACACAAGTGCGAAAAGTGGTTTTTCAACACTAACACAAGTGCGAAAAGTGTTTTTTCCACACTAATACAAGTGCAAAAGTGGTTTCCTGCACCAACACAAGTGCGAAAAGTGGTTTTTCAACACTAACACAGTGCGAAAAGTGGTTTTTCAACACTATCACAAGTGCAAAAAGTGTTTTTTCCACACTAATACAAGTGCAAAAGTGGTTTCCTGCACCAACACAAGTGCGAAAAGTGGTTTTTCAACACTAACACAAGTGCAAAAAGTGGTTTTTCAACACTAACACAAGTGCGAAAAGTGGTTTTTCCACACTAATACATGTGCAAAAGTGGTTTCCTGCACCAACACAAGTGCGAAAAGTGGTTTTTCAACACTAACACAAGTGCGGAAAGTGGTTTTTCAACACTATCACAAGTGCAAAAAGTGTTTTTTCCACACTAATACAAGTGCAAAAGTGGTTTCCTGCACCAACACCAGTGTGAAAAGTGGTTTTTCAACACTAACACAAGTGCGAAAAGTGTTTTTTCAACACTAACACAGGGGCGAAAAGTGGTTTTTCCACACTAATACATGTGCAGAAGTGGTTTCCTGCACCAACACAAGTGCGAAAAGTGGTTTTTCAACACTAACACAAGTGCGAAAAGTGGTTTTTCAACACTATCACAAGTGCAAAAAGTGTTTTTTCCACACTAATACAAGTGCAAAAGTGGTTTCCTGCACCAACACAAGTGCGAAAAGTGGTTTTTCAACACTAACACAAGTGCGAAAAGTGGTTTTTCAACACTAACACAAGTGCGAAAAGTGGTTTTTCCACACTAATACAAGTGCAAAAGTGGTTTCCTGAACCAACACAAGTGCGAAAAGTGGTTTTTCAACACTAACACAAGTGCGAAAAGTGGTTTTTCAACACTAACACAAGTGCGAAAAGTGGTTTTTCCACACTAATACATGTGCAAAAGTGGTTTCCTGCACCAACACAAGTGCGAAAAGTGGTTTTTCAACACTAACACAAGTGCGGAAAGTGGTTTTTCAACACTATCACAAGAGCAAAAAGTGTTTTTTCCACACTAATACAAGTGCAAAAGTGGTTTCCTGCACCAACACCAGTGCGAAAAGTGGTTTTTCAACACTAACACAAGTGCGAAAAGTGGTTTTTCAACACTAACACAAGTGCGAAAAGTGGTTTTTCCACACTAATACATGTGCAAAAGTGGTTTCCTGCACCAACACAAGTGCGAAAAGTGGTTTTTCAACACTAACACAAGTGCGAAAAGTGGTTTTTCAACACTATCACAAGTGCAAAAAGTGTTTTTTCCACACTAATACAAGTGCAAAAGTGGTTTCCTGCACCAACACAAGTGCGAAAAGTGGTTTTTCAACACTAACACAAGTGCGAAAAGTGGTTTTTCAACACTAACACAAGTGCGAAAAGTGGTTTTTCCACACTACTACAAGTGCAAAAGTGGTTTCCTGCACCAACACAAGTGCGAAAAGTGGTTTTTCAACACTAACACAAGTGCGAAAAGTGGTTTTTCAACACTATCACAAGTGCAAAAAGTGTTTTTTCCACACTAATACAAGTGCAAAAGTGGTTTCCTGCACCAACACAAGTGCTAAAAGTGGTTTTTCAACACTAACACAAGTGCGAAAAGTGGTTTTTCAACACTAACACAAGTACAAAAAGTGTTTTTTCCACACTAATACAAGTGCAAAAGCGGTTTCCTGCACCAACACAAGTGCAAAAAGTGGTTTTTCAACACTAACACAGGTGCGAAAAGTGGTTTTTCAACACTAACACAAGTGCGAAAAGTGTTTTTTCAACACTAACACAAGTGTGAAAAGTGGTTTTTCCACACTAATACAAGTGCAAAAGTGGTTTCCTGCACCAACACAAGTGCGAAAAGTGGTTTTTCAATACTAACACAAGTGCGAAAAGTGGTTTTTCAACACTATCACAAGTGCAAAAAGTGTTTTTTCCACACTAATACAAGTGCAAAAGTGGTTTCCTGCACCAACACAAGTGCGAAAAGTGGATTTTCAACACTAACACAAGTGCGAAAAGTGGTTTTTCAACACTAACACAAGTGCGAAAAGTGTTTTTTCCACACTAATACAAGTGCAAAAGTGGTTTCCTGCACCAACACAAGTGCGAAAAGTGGTTTTTCAACACTAACACAAGTGCGAAAAGTGGTTTTTCAACACTATCACAAGTGCAAAAAGTGTTTTTTCCACACTAATACAAGTGCAAAAGTGGTTTCCTGCACCAACACAAGTGCGAAAAGTGGTTTTTCAACACTAACACAAGTGCAAAAAGTGGTTTTTCAACACTAACACAAGTGCGAAAAGTGGTTTTTCCACACTAATACATGTGCAAAAGTGGTTTCCTGCACCAACACAAGTGCGAAAAGTGGTTTTTCAACACTAACACAAGTGCGGAAAGTGGTTTTTCAACACTATCACAAGTGCAAAAAGTGTTTTTTCCACACTAATACAAGTGCAAAAGTGGTTTCCTGCACCAACACCAGTGTGAAAAGTGGTTTTTCAACACTAACACAAGTGCGAAAAGTGTTTTTTCAACACTAACACAAGGGCGAAAAGTGGTTTTTCCACACTAATACATGTGCAAAAGTGGTTTCCTGCACCAACACAAGTGCGAAAAGTGGTTTTTCAACACTAACACAAGTGCGAAAAGTGGTTTTTCAACACTATCACAAGAGCAAAAAGTGTTTTTTCCACACTAATACAAGTGCAAAAGTGGTTTCCTGCACCAACACAAGTGCGAAAAGTGGTTTTTCAACACTAACACAAGTGCGAAAAGTGGTTTTTCAACACTAACACAAGTGCGAAAAGTGGTTTTTCCACACTAATACAAGTGCAAAAGTGGTTTCCTGCACCAACACAAGTGCGAAAAGTGCTTTTTCGACACAAACACAAGTGCGAAAAGTGGTTTTTCAACACTAACACAAGTGCGAAAAGTGGTTTTTCAACACTAACACAAGTGCGAAAAGTGGTTTTGCCACACTAATACAAGTGCAAAAGTGGTTTCCTGCACCAACACAAGTGCGAAAAGTGGTTTTTCAACACTAACACAAGTGCGAAAAGTGTTTTTTCAACACTAACACAAGTGCGAAAAGTGGTTTTTCCACACTAATACAAGTGCAAAAGTGGTTTCCTGCACCAACACAAGTGCGAAAAGTGCTTTTTCGACACAAACACAAGTGCGAAAAGTGGTTTTTCAACACTAACACAAGTGCGAAAAGTGGTTTTTCAACACTAACACAAGTGCGAAAAGTGGTTTTGCCACACTAATACAAGTGCAAAAGTGGTTTCCTGCACCAACACAAGTGCGAAAAGTGGTTTTTCAACACTAACACAAGTGCGAAAAGTGGTTTTTCAACACTATCACAAGTGCAAAAAGTGTTTTTTCCACACTAATACAAGTGCAAAAGTGGTTTCCTGCACCAACACAAGTGCGAAAAGTGGATTTTCAACACTAACACAAGTGCGAAAAGTGGTTTTTCAACACTAACACAAGTGCGAAAAGTGTTTTTTCCACACTAATACAAGTGCAAAAGTGGTTTCCTGCACCAACACAAGTGCGAAAAGTGGTTTTTCAACACTAACACAAGTGCGAAAAGTGGTTTTTCAACACTATCACAAGTGCAAAAAGTGTTTTTTCCACACTAATACAAGTGCAAAAGTGGTTTCCTGCACCAACACAAGTGCGAAAAGTGGTTTTTCAACACTAACACAAGTGCAAAAAGTGGTTTTTCAACACTAACACAAGTGCGAAAAGTGGTTTTTCCACACTAATACATGTGCAAAAGTGGTTTCCTGCACCAACACAAGTGCGAAAAGTGGTTTTTCAACACTAACACAAGTGCGGGAAGTGGTTTTTCAACACTATCACAAGTGCAAAAAGTGTTTTTCCACACTAATACAAGTGCAAAAGTGGTTTCCTGCACCAACACCAGTGTGAAAAGTGGTTTTTCAACACTAACACAAGTGCGAAAAGTGTTTTTTCAACACTAACACAAGGGCGAAAAGTGGTTTTTCCACACTAATACATGTGCAAAAGTGGTTTCCTGCACCAACACAAGTGCGAAAAGTGGTTTTTCAACACTAACACAAGTGCGAAAAGTGGTTTTTCAACACTATCACAAGTGCAAAAAGTGTTTTTTCCACACTAATACAAGTGCAAAAGTGGTTTCCTGCACCAACACAAGTGCGAAAAGTGGTTTTTCAACACTAACACAAGTGCGAAAAGTGGTTTTTCAACACTAACACAAGTGCGAAAAGTGGTTTTTCCACACTAATACAAGTGCAAAAGTGGTTTCCTGCACCAACACAAGTGCGAAAAGTGGTTTTTCAACACTAACACAAGTGCGAAAAGTGGTTTTTCAACACTAACACAAGTGCGAAAAGTGGTTTTTCCACACTAATACATGTGCAAAAGTGGTTTCCTGCACCAACACAAGTGCGAAAAGTGGTTTTTCAACACTAACACAAGTGCGGAAAGTGGTTTTTCAACACTATCACAAGAGCAAAAAGTGTTTTTTCCACACTAATACAAGTGCAAAAGTGTTTTCCTGCACCAACACCAGTGCGAAAAGTGGTTTTTCAACACTAACACAAGTGCGAAAAGTGGTTTTTCAACACTAACACAAGTGCGAAAAGTGGTTTTTCCACACTAATACATGTGCAAAAGTGGTTTCCTGCACCAACACAAGTGCGAAAAGTGGTTTTTCAACACTAACACAAGTGCGAAAAGTGGTTTTTCAACACTATCACAAGTGCAAAAAGTGTTTTTTCCACACTAATACAAGTGCAAAAGTGGTTTCCTGCACCAACACAAGTGCGAAAAGTGGTTTTTCAACACTAACACAAGTGCGAAAAGTGGTTTTTCAACACTAACACAAGTGCGAAAAGTGGTTTTTCCACACTACTACAAGTGCAAAAGTGGTTTCCTGCACCAACACAAGTGCGAAAAGTGGTTTTTCAACACTAACACAAGTGCGAAAAGTGGTTTTTCAACACTATCACAAGTGCAAAAAGTGTTTTTTCCACACTAATACAAGTGCAAAAGTGGTTTCCTGCACCAACACAAGTGCGAAAAGTGGTTTTTCAACACTAACACAAGTGCGAAAAGTGGTTTTTCAACACTAACACAAGTACAAAAAGTGTTTTTTCCACACTAATACAAGTGCAAAAGCGGTTTCCTGCACCAACACAAGTGCAAAAAGTGGTTTTTCAACACTAACACAGGTGCGAAAAGTGGTTTTTCAACACTAACACAAGTGCGAAAAGTGTTTTTTCAACACTAACACAAGTGTGAAAAGTGGTTTTTCCACACTAATACAAGTGCAAAAGTGGTTTCCTGCACCAACACAAGTGCGAAAAGTGGTTTTTCAATACTAACACAAGTGCGAAAAGTGGTTTTTCAACACTATCACAAGTGCAAAAAGTGTTTTTTCCACACTAATACAAGTGCAATAGTGGTTTCCTGCACCAACACAAGTGCGAAAAGTGGATTTTCAACACTAACACAAGTGCGAAAAGTGGTTTTTCAACACTAACACAAGTGCGAAAAGTGTTTTTTCCACACTAATACAAGTGCAAAAGTGGTTTCCTGCACCAACACAAGTGCGAAAAGTGGTTTTTCAACACTAACACAAGTGCGAAAAGTGTTTTTTCAACACTAACACAAGGGCGAAAAGTGGTTTTTCCACACTAATACATGTGCAAAAGTGGTTTCCTGCACCAACACAAGTGCGAAAAGTGGTTTTTCAACACTAACACAAGTGCGAAAAGTGGTTTTTCAACACTATCACAAGTGCAAAAAGTGTTTTTTCCACACTAATACAAGTGCAAAAGTGGTTTCCTGCACCAACACAAGTGCGAAAAGTGGTTTTTCAACACTAACACAAGTGCGAAAAGTGGTTTTTCAACACTAACACAAGTGCGAAAAGTGGTTTTTCCACACTAATACAAGTGCAAAAGTGGTTTCCTGCACCAACACAAGTGCGAAAAGTGCTTTTTCGACACAAACACAAGTGCGAAAAGTGGTTTTTCAACACTAACACAAGTGCGAAAAGTGGTTTTTCAACGCTAACACAAGTGCGAAAAGTGGTTTTGCCACACTAATACAAGTGCAAAAGTGGTTTCCTGCACCAACACAAGTGCGAAAAGTGGTTTTTCAATACTAACACAAGTGCGAAAAGTGGTTTTTCAACACTATCACAAGTGCAAAAAGTGTTTTTTCCACACTAATACAAGTGCAAAAGTGGTTTCCTGCACCAACACAAGTGCGAAAAGTGGATTTTCAACACTAACACAAGTGCGAAAAGTGGTTTTTCAACACTAACACAAGTGCGAAAAGTGTTTTTTCCACACTAATACAAGTGCAAAAGTGGTTTCCTGCACCAACACAAGTGCGAAAAGTGGTTTTTCAACACTAACACAAGTGCGAAAAGTGGTTTTTCAACACTATCACAAGTGCAAAAAGTGTTTTTTCCACACTAATACAAGTGCAAAAGTGGTTTCCTGCACCAACACAAGTGCGAAAAGTGGTTTTTCAACACTAACACAAGTGCAAAAAGTGGTTTTTCAACACTAACACAAGTGCGAAAAGTGGTTTTTCCACACTAATACATGTGCAAAAGTGGTTTCCTGCACCAACACAAGTGCGAAAAGTGGTTTTTCAACACTAACACAAGTGCGGAAAGTGGTTTTTCAACACTATCACAAGTGCAAAAAGTGTTTTTTCCACACTAATACAAGTGCAAAAGTGGTTTCCTGCACCAACACCAGTGTGAAAAGTGGTTTTTCAACACTAACACAAGTGCGAAAAGTGTTTTTTCAACACTAACACAGGGGCAAAAAGTGGTTTTTCCACACTAATACATGTGCAGAAGTGGTTTCCTGCACCAACACAAGTGCGAAAAGTGGTTTTTCAACACTAACACAAGTGCGAAAAGTGGTTTTTCAACACTATCACAAGTGCAAAAAGTGTTTTTTCCACACTAATACAAGTGCAAAAGTGGTTTCCTGCACCAACACAAGTGCGAAAAGTGGTTTTTCAACACTAACACAAGTGCGAAAAGTGGTTTTTCAACACTAACACAAGTGCGAAAAGTGGTTTTTCCACACTAATACAAGTGCAAAAGTGGTTTCCTGAACCAACACAAGTGCGAAAAGTGGTTTTTCAACACTAACACAAGTGCGAAAAGTGGTTTTTCAACACTAACACAAGTGCGAAAAGTGGTTTTTCCACACTAATACATGTGCAAAAGTGGTTTCCTGCACCAACACAAGTGCGAAAAGTGGTTTTTCAACACTAACACAAGTGCGGAAAGTGGTTTTTCAACACTATCACAAGAGCAAAAAGTGTTTTTTCCACACTAATACAAGTGCAAAAGTGGTTTCCTGCACCAACACCAGTGCGAAAAGTGGTTTTTCAACACTAACACAAGTGCGAAAAGTGGTTTTTCAACACTAACACAAGTGCGAAAAGTGGTTTTTCCACACTAATACATGTGCAAAAGTGGTTTCCTGCACCAACACAAGTGCGAAAAGTGGTTTTTCAACACTAACACAAGTGCGAAAAGTGGTTTTTCAACACTATCACAAGTGCAAAAAGTGTTTTTTCCACACTAATACAAGTGCAAAAGTGGTTTCCTGCACCAACACAAGTGCGAAAAGTGGTTTTTCAACACTAACACAAGTGCGAAAAGTGGTTTTTCAACACTAACACAAGTGCGAAAAGTGGTTTTTCCACACTACTACAAGTGCAAAAGTGGTTTCCTGCACCAACACAAGTGCGAAAAGTGGTTTTTCAACACTAACACAAGTGCGAAAAGTGGTTTTTCAACACTATCACAAGTGCAAAAAGTGTTTTTTCCACACTAATACAAGTGCAAAAGTGGTTTCCTGCACCAACACAAGTGCGAAAAGTGGTTTTTCAACACTAACACAAGTGCGAAAAGTGGTTTTTCAACACTAACACAAGTACAAAAAGTGTTTTTTCCACACTAATACAAGTGCAAAAGCGGTTTCCTGCACCAACACAAGTGCAAAAAGTGGTTTTTCAACACTAACACAGGTGCGAAAAGTGGTTTTTCAACACTAACACAAGTGCGAAAAGTGTTTTTTCAACACTAACACAAGTGTGAAAAGTGGTTTTTCCACACTAATACAAGTGCAAAAGTGGTTTCCTGCACCAACACAAGTGCGAAAAGTGGTTTTTCAATACTAACACAAGTGCGAAAAGTGGTTTTTCAACACTATCACAAGTGCAAAAAGTGTTTTTTCCACACTAATACAAGTGCAAAAGTGGTTTCCTGCACCAACACAAGTGCGAAAAGTGGATTTTCAACACTAACACAAGTGCGAAAAGTGGTTTTTCAACACTAACACAAGTGCGAAAAGTGTTTTTTCCACACTAATACAAGTGCAAAAGTGGTTTCCTGCACCAACACAAGTGCGAAAAGTGGTTTTTCAACACTAACACAAGTGCGAAAAGTGGTTTTTCAACACTATCACAAGTGCAAAAAGTGTTTTTTCCACACTAATACAAGTGCAAAAGTGGTTTCCTGCACCAACACAAGTGCGAAAAGTGGTTTTTCAACACTAACACAAGTGCAAAAAGTGGTTTTTCAACACTAACACAAGTGCGAAAAGTGGTTTTTCCACACTAATACATGTGCAAAAGTGGTTTCCTGCACCAACACAAGTGCGAAAAGTGGTTTTTCAACACTAACACAAGTGCGGAAAGTGGTTTTTCAACACTATCACAAGTGCAAAAAGTGTTTTTTCCACACTAATACAAGTGCAAAAGTGGTTTCCTGCACCAACACCAGTGTGAAAAGTGGTTTTTCAACACTAACACAAGTGCGAAAAGTGTTTTTTCAACACTAACACAAGGGCGAAAAGTGGTTTTTCCACACTAATACATGTGCAAAAGTGGTTTCCTGCACCAACACAAGTGCGAAAAGTGGTTTTTCAACACTAACACAAGTGCGAAAAGTGGTTTTTCAACACTATCACAAGAGCAAAAAGTGTTTTTTCCACACTAATACAAGTGCAAAAGTGGTTTCCTGCACCAACACAAGTGCGAAAAGTGGTTTTTCAACACTAACACAAGTGCGAAAAGTGGTTTTTCAACACTAACACAAGTGCGAAAAGTGGTTTTTCCACACTAATACAAGTGCAAAAGTGGTTTCCTGCACCAACACAAGTGCGAAAAGTGCTTTTTCGACACAAACACAAGTGCGAAAAGTGGTTTTTCAACACTAACACAAGTGCGAAAAGTGGTTTTTCAACACTAACACAAGTGCGAAAAGTGGTTTTGCCACACTAATACAAGTGCAAAAGTGGTTTCCTGCACCAACACAAGTGCGAAAAGTGGTTTTTCAACACTAACACAAGTGCGAAAAGTGTTTTTTCAACACTAACACAAGTGCGAAAAGTGGTTTTTCCACACTAATACAAGTGCAAAAGTGGTTTCCTGCACCAACACAAGTGCGAAAAGTGCTTTTTCGACACAAACACAAGTGCGAAAAGTGGTTTTTCAACACTAACACAAGTGCGAAAAGTGGTTTTTCAACACTAACACAAGTGCGAAAAGTGGTTTTGCCACACTAATACAAGTGCAAAAGTGGTTTCCTGCACCAACACAAGTGCGAAAAGTGGTTTTTCAACACTAACACAAGTGCGAAAAGTGGTTTTTCAACACTATCACAAGTGCAAAAAGTGTTTTTTCCACACTAATACAAGTGCAAAAGTGGTTTCCTGCACCAACACAAGTGCGAAAAGTGGATTTTCAACACTAACACAAGTGCGAAAAGTGGTTTTTCAACACTAACACAAGTGCGAAAAGTGTTTTTTCCACACTAATACAAGTGCAAAAGTGGTTTCCTGCACCAACACAAGTGCGAAAAGTGGTTTTTCAACACTAACACAAGTGCAAAAAGTGGTTTTTCAACACTATCACAAGTGCAAAAAGTGTTTTTTCCACACTAATACAAGTGCAAAAGTGGTTTCCTGCACCAACACAAGTGCGAAAAGTGGTTTTTCAACACTAACACAAGTGCAAAAAGTGGTTTTTCAACACTAACACAAGTGCGAAAAGTGGTTTTTCCACACTAATACATGTGCAAAAGTGGTTTCCTGCACCAACACAAGTGCGAAAAGTGGTTTTTCAACACTAACGCAAGTGCGGAAAGTGGTTTTTCAACACTATCACAAGTGCAAAAAGTGTTTTTTCCACACTAATACAAGTGCAAAAGTGGTTTCCTGCACCAACACCAGTGTGAAAAGTGGTTTTTCAACACTAACACAAGTGCGAAAAGTGTTTTTTCAACACTAACACAAGGGCGAAAAGTGGTTTTTCCACACTAATACATGTGCAAAAGTGGTTTCCTGCACCAACACAAGTGCGAAAAGTGGTTTTTCAACACTAACACAAGTGCGAAAAGTGGTTTTTCAACACTATCACAAGTGCAAAAAGTGTTTTTTCCACACTAATACAAGTGCAAAAGTGGTTTCCTGCACCAACACAAGTGCGAAAAGTGGTTTTTCAACACTAACACAAGTGCGAAAAGTGGTTTTTCAACACTAACACAAGTGCGAAAAGTGGTTTTTCCACACTAATACAAGTGCAAAAGTGGTTTCCTGCACCAACACAAGTGCGAAAAGTGGTTTTTCAACACTAACACAAGTGCGAAAAGTGGTTTTTCAACACTAACACAAGTGCGAAAAGTGGTTTTTCCACACTAATACATGTGCAAAAGTGGTTTCCTGCACCAACACAAGTGCGAAAAGTGGTTTTTCAACACTAACACAAGTGCGGAAAGTGGTTTTTCAACACTATCACAAGAGCAAAAAGTGTTTTTTCCACACTAATACAAGTGCAAAAGTGTTTTCCTGCACCAACACCAGTGCGAAAAGTGGTTTTTCAACACTAACACAAGTGCGAAAAGTGGTTTTTCAACACTAACACAAGTGCGAAAAGTGGTTTTTCCACACTAATACATGTGCAAAAGTGGTTTCCTGCACCAACACAAGTGCGAAAAGTGGTTTTTCAACACTAACACAAGTGCGAAAAGTGGTTTTTCAACACTATCACAAGTGCAAAAAGTGTTTTTTCCACACTAATACAAGTGCAAAAGTGGTTTCCTGCACCAACACAAGTGCGAAAAGTGGTTTTTCAACACTAACACAAGTGCGAAAAGTGGTTTTTCAACACTAACACAAGTGCGAAAAGTGGTTTTTCCACACTACTACAAGTGCAAAAGTGGTTTCCTGCACCAACACAAGTGCGAAAAGTGGTTTTTCAACACTAACACAAGTGCGAAAAGTGGTTTTTCAACACTATCACAAGTGCAAAAAGTGTTTTTTCCACACTAATACAAGTGCAAAAGTGGTTTCCTGCACCAACACAAGTGCGAAAAGTGGTTTTTCAACACTAACACAAGTGCGAAAAGTGGTTTTTCAACACTAACACAAGTACAAAAAGTGTTTTTTCCACACTAATACAAGTGCAAAAGCGGTTTCCTGCACCAACACAAGTACAAAAAGTGGTTTTTCAACACTAACACAGGTGCGAAAAGTGGTTTTTCAACACTAACACAAGTGCGAAAAGTGTTTTTTCAACACTAACACAAGTGTGAAAAGTGGTTTTTCCACACTAATACAAGTGCAAAAGTGGTTTCCTGCACCAACACAAGTGCGAAAAGTGGTTTTTCAATACTAACACAAGTGCGAAAAGTGGTTTTTCAACACTATCACAAGTGCAAAAAGTGTTTTTTCCACACTAATACAAGTGCAAAAGTGGTTTCCTGCACCAACACAAGTGCGAAAAGTGGATTTTCAACACTAACACAAGTGCGAAAAGTGGTTTTTCAACACTAACACAAGTGCGAAAAGTGTTTTTTCCACACTAATACAAGTGCAAAAGTGGTTTCCTGCACCAACACAAGTGCGAAAAGTGGTTTTTCAACACTAACACAAGTGCGAAAAGTGTTTTTTCAACACTAACACAAGGGCGAAAAGTGGTTTTTCCACACTAATACATGTGCAAAAGTGGTTTCCTGCACCAACACAAGTGCGAAAAGTGGTTTTTCAACACTAACACAAGTGCGAAAAGTGGTTTTTCAACACTATCACAAGTGCAAAAAGTGTTTTTTCCACACTAATACAAGTGCAAAAGTGGTTTCCTGCACCAACACAAGTGCGAAAAGTGGTTTTTCAACACTAACACAAGTGCGAAAAGTGGTTTTTCAACACTAACACAAGTGCGAAAAGTGGTTTTTCCACACTAATACAAGTGCAAAAGTGGTTTCCTGCACCAACACAAGTGCGAAAAGTGGTTTTTCAACACTAACACAAGTGCGAAAAGTGGTTTTTCAACACTAACACAAGTGCGAAAAGTGGTTTTTCCACACTAATACATGTGCAAAAGTGGTTTCCTGCACCAACACAAGTGCGAAAAGTGGTTTTTCAACACTAACACAAGTGCGGAAAGTGGTTTTTCAACACTATCACAAGTGCAAAAAGTGTTTTTTCCACACTAATACAAGTGCAAAAGTGGTTTCCTGCACCAACACCAGTGTGAAAAGTGGTTTTTCAACACTAACACAAGTGCGAAAAGTGTTTTTTCAACACTAACACAAGGGCGAAAAGTGGTTTTTCCACACTAATACATGTGCAAAAGTGGTTTCCTGCACCAACACAAGTGCGAAAAGTGGTTTTTCAACACTAACACAAGTGCGAAAAGTGGTTTTTCAACACTATCACAAGTGCAAAAAGTGTTTTTTCCACACTAATACAAGTGCAAAAGTGGTTTCCTGCACCAACACAAGTGCGAAAAGTGGTTTTTCAACACTAACACAAGTGCGAAAAGTGGTTTTTCAACACTAACACAAGTGCGAAAAGTGGTTTTTCCACACTAATACAAGTGCAAAAGTGGTTTCCTGCACCAACACAAGTGCGAAAAGTGGTTTTTCAACACTAACACAAGTGCGAAAAGTGGTTTTTCAACACTAACACAAGTGCGAAAAGTGGTTTTTCCACACTAATACATGTGCAAAAGTGGTTTCCTGCACCAACACAAGTGCGAAAAGTGGTTTTTCAACACTAACACAAGTGCGGAAAGTGGTTTTTCAACACTATCACAAGAGCAAAAAGTGTTTTTTCCACACTAATACACATGCAAAAGTGGTTTCCTGCACCAACACCAGTGCGAAAAGTGGTTTTTCAACACTAACACAAGTGCGAAAAGTGGTTTTTCAACACTAACACAAGTGCGAAAAGTGGTTTTTCCACACTAATACATGTGCAAAAGTGGTTTCCTGCACCAACACAAGTGCGAAAAGTGGTTTTTCAACACTAACACAAGTGCGAAAAGTGGTTTTTCAACACTATCACAAGTGCAAAAAGTGTTTTTTCCACACCAATACAAGTGCAAAAGTGGTTTCCTGCACCAACACAAGTGCGAAAAGTGGTTTTTCAACACTAACACAAGTGCGAAAAGTGGTTTTTCAACACTAACACAAGTGCGAAAAGTGGTTTTTCCACACTAATACAAGTGCAAAAGTGGTTTCCTGCACCAACACAAGTGCGAAAAGTGGTTTTTCAACACTAACACAAGTGCGAAAAGTGGTTTTTCAACACTATCACAAGTGCAAAAAGTGTTTTTTCCACACTAATACAAGTGCAAAAGTGGTTTCCTGCACCAACACAAGTGCGAAAAGTGGTTTTTCAACACTAACACAAGTGCGAAAAGTGGTTTTTCAACACTAACACAAGTACAAAAAGTGTTTTTTCCACACTAATACAAGTGCAAAAGCGGTTTCCTGCACCAACACAAGTGCGAAAAGTGGTTTTCAACACTAACACAGGTGCGAAAAGTGGTTTTTCAACACTAACACAAGTGCGCAAAGTGGTTTTTCAACACTAACACAGGTGCGAAAAGTGGTTTTTCAACACTAATACAAGTGCAAAAGTGGTTTCCTGCACCAACACAAGTGCGAAAAGTGGTTTTTCGACAATAACACAAGTGCGAAAAGTGGTTTTTCAACACTATCACAAGTGCAAAAAGTGTTTTTTCCACACTATTACAAGTGCAAAAGTGGTTTCCTGCACCAACAAAAGTGCGAAAAGTGGTTTTTCAACACTAACACAAGTGCGAAAAGTGGTTTTTCCACACTAATACATGTGCAAAAGTGGTTTCCTGCACCAACACAAGTGCGAAAAGTGGTTTTTCAACACTAACACAAGTGCGAAAAGTGGTTTTTCAACACTATCACAAGTGCAAAAAGTGTTTTTTCCACACTAATACAAGTGCAAAAGTGGTTTCCTGCACCAACACAAGTGCGAAAAGTGGTTTTTTCAACACTAACACAAGTGCGAAAAGTGGTTTTTCAACACTAACACAAGTGCGAAAAGTGGTTTTTCCACACTACTACAAGTGCAAAAGTGGTTTCCTGCACCAACACAAGTGCGAAAAGTGGTTTTTCAACACTAACACAAGTGCGAAAAGTGGTTTTTCAACACTATCACAAGTGCAAAAAGTGTTTTTTCCACACTAATACAAGTGCAAAAGTGGTTTCCTGCACCAACACAAGTGCGAAAAGTGGTTTTTCAACACTAACACAAGTGCGAAAAGTGGTTTTTCAACACTAACACAAGTACAAAAAGTGTTTTTTCCACACTAATACAAGTGCAAAAGCGGTTTCCTGCACCAACACAAGTGCAAAAAGTGGTTTTTCAACACTAACACAGGTGCGAAAAGTGGTTTTTCAACACTAACACAAGTGCGAAAAGTGTTTTTTCAACACTAACACAAGTGTGAAAAGTGGTTTTTCCACACTAATACAAGTGCAAAAGTGGTTTCCTGCACCAACACAAGTGCGAAAAGTGGTTTTTCAATACTAACACAAGTGCGAAAAGTGGTTTTTCAACACTATCACAAGTGCAAAAAGTGTTTTTTACACACTAATACAAGTGCAAAAGTGGTTTCCTGCACCAACACAAGTGCGAAAAGTGGATTTTCAACACTAACACAAGTGCGAAAAGTGGTTTTTCAACACTAACACAAGTGCGAAAAGTGTTTTTTCCACACTAATACAAGTGCAAAAGTGGTTTCCTGCACCAACACAAGTGCGAAAAGTGGTTTTTCAACACTAACACAAGTGCGAAAAGTGTTTTTTCAACACTAACACAAGGGCGAAAAGTGGTTTTTCCACACTAATACATGTGCAAAAGTGGTTTCCTGCACCAACACAAGTGCGAAAAGTGGTTTTTCAACACTAACACAAGTGCGAAAAGTGGTTTTTCAACACTATCACAAGTGAAAAAAGTGTTTTTTCCACACTAATACAAGTGCAAAAGTGGTTTCCTGCACCAACACAAGTGCGAAAAGTGGTTTTTCAACACTAACACAAGTGCGAAAAGTGGTTTTTCAACACTAACACAAGTGCGAAAAGTGGTTTTTCCACACTAATACAAGTGCAAAAGTGGTTTCCTGCACCAACACAAGTGCGAAAAGTGGTTTTTCAACACTAACACAAGTGCGAAAAGTGGTTTTTCAACACTAACACAAGTGCGAAAAGTGGTTTTTCCACACTAATACATGTGCAAAAGTGGTTTCCTGCACCAACACAAGTGCGAAAAGTGGTTTTTCAACACTAACACAAGTGCGGAAAGTGGTTTTTCAACACTATCACAAGTGCAAAAAGTGTTTTTTCCACACTAATACAAGTGCAAAAGTGGTTTCCTGCACCAACACCAGTGTGAAAAGTGGTTTTTCAACACTAACACAAGTGCGAAAAGTGTTTTTTCAACACTAACACAAGGGCGAAAAGTGGTTTTTCCACACTAATACATGTGCAAAAGTGGTTTCCTGCACCAACACAAGTGCGAAAAGTGGTTTTTCAACACTAACACAAGTGCGAAAAGTGGTTTTTCAACACTATCACAAGTGCAAAAAGTGTTTTTTCCACACTAATACAAGTGCAAAAGTGGTTTCCTGCACCAACACAAGTGCGAAAAGTGGTTTTTCAACACTAACACAAGTGCGAAAAGTGGTTTTTCAACACTAACACAAGTGCGAAAAGTGGTTTTTCCACACTAATACAAGTGCAAAAGTGGTTTCCTGCACCAACACAAGTGCGAAAAGTGGTTTTTCAACACTAACACAAGTGCGAAAAGTGGTTTTTCAACACCAACACAAGTGCGAAAAGTGGTTTTTCCACACTAATACATGTGCAAAAGTGGTTTCCTGCACCAACACAAGTGCGAAAAGTGGTTTTTCAACAGTAACACAAGTGCGGAAAGTGGTTTTTCAACACTATCACAAGAGCAAAAAGTGTTTTTTCCACACTAATACACGTGCAAAAGTGGTTTCCTGCACCAACACCAGTGCGAAAAGTGGTTTTTCAACACTAACACAAGTGCGAAAAGTGGTTTTTCAACACTAACACAAGTGCGAAAAGTGGTTTTTCCACACTAATACATGTGCAAAAGTGGTTTCCTGCACCAACACAAGTGCGAAAAGTGGTTTTTCAACACTAACACAAGTGCGAAAAGTGGTTTTTCAACACTATCACAAGTGCAAAAAGTGTTTTTTCCACACTAATACAAGTGCAAAAGTGGTTTCCTGCACCAACACAAGTGCGAAAAGTGGTTTTTCAACACTAACACAAGTGCGAAAAGTGGTTTTTCAACACTAACACAAGTGCGAAAAGTGGTTTTCCACACTAATACAAGTGCAAAAGTGGTTTCCTGCACCAACACAAGTGCGAAAAGTGGTTTTTCAACACTAACACAAGTGCGAAAAGTGGTTTTTCAACACTATCACAAGTGCAAAAAGTGTTTTTTCCACACTAATACAAGTGCAAAAGTGGTTTCCTGCACCAACACAAGTGCGAAAAGTGGTTTTTCAACACTAACACAAGTGCGAAAAGTGGTTTTTCAACACTAACACAAGTACAAAAAGTGTTTTTTCCACACTAATACAAGTGCAAAAGCGGTTTCCTGCACCAACACAAGTGCGAAAAGTGGTTTTCAACACTAACACAGGTGCGAAAAGTGGTTTTTCAACACTAACACAAGTGCGCAAAGTGGTTTTTCAACACTAACACAGGTGCGAAAAGTGGTTTTTCAACACTAATACAAGTGCAAAAGTGGTTTCCTGCACCAACACAAGTGCGAAAAGTGGTTTTTCGACAATAACACAAGTGCGAAAAGTGGTTTTTCAACACTATCACAAGTGCAAAAAGTGTTTTTTCCACACTATTACAAGTGCAAAAGTGGTTTCCTGCACCAACACAAGTGCGAAAAGTGGTTTTTCAACACTAACACAAGTGCGAAAAGTGGTTTTTCAACACTAACACAAGTGCGAAAAGTGTTTTTTCCACACTAATACAAGTGCAAAAGTGGTTTCCTGCACCAACATAAGTGGGAAAAGTGGTTTTTCAACACTAACACAAGTGCGAAAAGTGGTTTTTCAACACTAACACAAGTGCGCAAAGTGGTTTTGCCACACTAATACAAGTGCAAACGTGGTTTCCTGCACCAACACAAGTGCGAAAAGTGGTTTTTCAACACTAACACAAGTGCAAAAAGTGGTTTTTCAACACTACCACAAGTGCAAAAAGTGTTTTTTCCACACTAATACAAGTGCAAAAGTGGTTTCCTGCACCAACACAAGTGCGAAAAGTGGTTTTTCAACACTAACACAAGTGCGAAAAGTGGTTTTTCAACACTAACACAAGTGCGAAAAGTGGTTTTTCCACACTAATACAAGTGCAAAAGTGGTTTCCTGCACCAACACAAGTGCGAAAAGTGGTTTTTCAACACAAACACAAGTGCGAAAAGTGGTTTTTCAACACTAACACAAGTGCGAAAAGTGGTTTTTCAACACTAACACAAGTGCGAAAAGTGGTTTTTCCACACTAATACAAGTGCAAAAGTGGTTTTCCTGCACCAACACAAGTGCGAAAAGTGGTTTTTCAACACTAACACAAGTGCGAAAAGTGGTTTTTCAACACTATCACAAGTGCAAAAAGTGTTTTTTCCACACTAATACAAGTGCAAAAGTGGTTTCCTGCACCAACACAAGTGCGAAAAGAGGTTTTTCAACACTAACACAAGTGCGAAAAGTGGTTTTTCAACACTAACACAAGTGCGAAAAGTGTGTTTTCCACACTAATGCAAGTGCAAAAGTGGTTTCCTGCACCAACACAAGTGCGAAAAGTGGTTTTTCAACACTAACACAAGTGCGAAAAGTGGTTTTTCAACACTATCACAAGTGCAAAAAGTGTTTTTTCCACACTAATACAAGTGCAAAAGTGGTTTCCTGCACCAACACAAGTGCGAAAAGTGGTTTTTCAACACTAACACAAGTGCGAAAAGATGTTTTTCAACACTATCACAAGTGCAAAAAGTGTTTTTTCCACACTAATACAAGTGCAAAAGTGGTTTCCTGCACCAACACAAGTGCGAAAAGTGGTTTTTCAACACTAACACAAGTGCGAAAAGTGGTTTTTCCACACTAATACAAGTGCAAAAGTGGTTTCCTGCACCAACACAAGTGCGAAAAGTGGTTTTTCAACACTAACACAAGTGCGAAAAGTGGTTTTTCAACACTAACACAAGTGCGAAAAGTGTTTTGTCCACACTAATACAAGTGCAAAAGTGGTTTCCTGCACCAACACAAGTGCAAAAAGTGGTTTTTCAACACTAACACAGGTGCGAAAAGTGGTTTTTCAACACTAACACAAGTGCGAAAAGTGTTTTTTCAACAATAACACAAGTGCAAAAAGTGGTTTTTCCACACTAATACAAGTGCAAAAGTGGTTTCCTGCACCAACACAAGTGCGAAAAGTGGTTTTTCGACACAAACACAAGTGCGAAAAGTGGTTTTTCAACACTAACACAAGTGCGAAAAGTGGTTTTTCAACACTAACACAAGTGCGAAAAGTGGTTTTGCCACACTAATACAAGTGCAAAAGTGGTTTCCTGCACCAACACAAGTGCGAAAAGTGGTTTTTCAATACTAACACAAGTGCGAAAAGTGGTTTTTCAACACTATCACAAGTGCAAAAAGTGTTTTTTCCACACTAATACAAGTGCAAAAGTGGTTTCCTGCACCAACACAAGTGCGAAAAGTGGATTTTCAACACTAACACAAGTGCGAAAAGTGGTTTTTCAACACTAACACAAGTGCGAAAAGTGTTTTTTCCACACTAATACAAGTGCAAAAGTGGTTTCCTGCACCAACACAAGTGCGAAAAGTGGTTTTTCAACACTAACACAAGTGTGAAAAGTGGTTTTTCAACACTATCACAAGTGCAAAAAGTGTTTTTTCCACACTAATACAAGTGCAAAAGTGGTTTCCTGCACCAACACAAGTGCGAAAAGTGGTTTTTCGACACAAACACAAGTGCGAAAAGTGGTTTTTCAACACTAACACAAGTGCGAAAAGTGGTTTTTCAACACTAACACAAGTGCGAAAAGTGGTTTTGCCACACTAATACAAGTGCAAAAGTGGTTTCCTGCATCAACACAAGTGCGAAAAGTGGTTTTTCAATACTAACACAAGTGCGAAAAGTGGTTTTTCAACACTATCACAAGTGCAAAAAGTGTTTTTTCCACACTAATACAAGTGCAAAAGTGGTTTCCTGCACCAACACAAGTGCGAAAAGTGGATTTTCAACACTAACACAAGTGCGAAAAGTGGTTTTTCAACACTAACACAAGTGCGAAAAGTGTTTTTTCCACACTAATACAAGTGCAAAAGTGGTTTCCTGCACCAACACAAGTGCGAAAAGTGGTTTTTCAATACTAACACAAGTGCGAAAAGTGGTTTTTCCACACTAATACAAGTGCAAAAGTGGTTTCCTGCACCAACACAAGTGCGAAAAGTGGATTTTCAACACTAACACAAGTGCGAAAAGTGGTTTTTCAACACTAACACAAGTGCGAAAAGTGTTTTTTCCACACTAATACAAGTGCAAAAGTGGTTTCCTGCACCAACACAAGTGCGAAAAGTGGTTTTTCAACACTAACACAAGTGCGAAAAGTGTTTTTTCAACACTAACACAAGGGCGAAAAGTGGTTTTTCCACACTAATACATGTGCAAAAGTGGTTTCCTGCACCAACACAAGTGCGAAAAGTGGTTTTTCAACACTAACACAAGTGCGAAAAGTGGTTTTTCAACACTATCACAAGTGAAAAAAGTGTTTTTTCCACACTAATACAAGTGCAAAAGTGGTTTCCTGCACCAACACAAGTGCGAAAAGTGGTTTTTCAACACTAACACAAGTGCGAAAAGTGGTTTTTCAACACTAACACAAGTGCGAAAAGTGGTTTTTCCACACTAATACAAGTGCAAAAGTGGTTTCCTGCACCAACACAAGTGCGAAAAGTGGTTTTTCAACACTAACACAAGTGCGAAAAGTGGTTTTTCAACACTAACACAAGTGCGAAAAGTGGTTTTTCCACACTAATACATGTGCAAAAGTGGTTTCCTGCACCAACACAAGTGCGAAAAGTGGTTTTTCAACACTAACACAAGTGCGGAAAGTGGTTTTTCAACACTATCACAAGTGCAAAAAGTGTTTTTTCCACACTAATACAAGTGCAAAAGTGGTTTCCTGCACCAACACCAGTGTGAAAAGTGGTTTTTCAACACTAACACAAGTGCGAAAAGTGTTTTTTCAACACTAACACAAGGGCGAAAAGTGGTTTTTCCACACTAATACATGTGCAAAAGTGGTTTCCTGCACCAACACAAGTGCGAAAAGTGGTTTTTCAACACTAACACAAGTGCGAAAAGTGGTTTTTCAACACTATCACAAGTGCAAAAAGTGTTTTTTCCACACTAATACAAGTGCAAAAGTGGTTTCCTGCACCAACACAAGTGCGAAAAGTGGTTTTTCAACACTAACACAAGTGCGAAAAGTGGTTTTTCAACACTAACACAAGTGCGAAAAGTGGTTTTTCCACACTAATACAAGTGCAAAAGTGGTTTCCTGCACCAACACAAGTGCGAAAAGTGGTTTTTCAACACTAACACAAGTGCGAAAAGTGGTTTTTCAACACCAACACAAGTGCGAAAAGTGGTTTTTCCACACTAATACATGTGCAAAAGTGGTTTCCTGCACCAACACAAGTGCGAAAAGTGGTTTTTCAACACTAACACAAGTGCGGAAAGTGGTTTTTCAACACTATCACAAGAGCAAAAAGTGTTTTTTCCACACTAATACACGTGCAAAAGTGGTTTCCTGCACCAACACCAGTGCGAAAAGTGGTTTTTCAACACTAACACAAGTGCGAAAAGTGGTTTTTCAACACTAACACAAGTGCGAAAAGTGGTTTTTCCACACTAATACATGTGCAAAAGTGGTTTCCTGCACCAACACAAGTGCGAAAAGTGGTTTTTCAACACTAACACAAGTGCGAAAAGTGGTTTTTCAACACTATCACAAGTGCAAAAAGTGTTTTTTCCACACTAATACAAGTGCAAAAGTGGTTTCCTGCACCAACACAAGTGCGAAAAGTGGTTTTTCAACACTAACACAAGTGCGAAAAGTGGTTTTTCAACACTAACACAAGTGCGAAAAGTGGTTTTCCACACTAATACAAGTGCAAAAGTGGTTTCCTGCACCAACACAAGTGCGAAAAGTGGTTTTTCAACACTAACACAAGTGCGAAAAGTGGTTTTTCAACACTATCACAAGTGCAAAAAGTGTTTTTTCCACACTAATACAAGTGCAAAAGTGGTTTCCTGCACCAACACAAGTGCGAAAAGTGGTTTTTCAACACTAACACAAGTGCGAAAAGTGGTTTTTCAACACTAACACAAGTACAAAAAGTGTTTTTTCCACACTAATACAAGTGCAAAAGCGGTTTCCTGCACCAACACAAGTGCGAAAAGTGGTTTTCAACACTAACACAGGTGCGAAAAGTGGTTTTTCAACACTAACACAAGTGCGCAAAGTGGTTTTTCAACACTAACACAGGTGCGAAAAGTGGTTTTTCAACACTAATACAAGTGCAAAAGTGGTTTCCTGCACCAACACAAGTGCGAAAAGTGGTTTTTCGACAATAACACAAGTGCGAAAAGTGGTTTTTCAACACTATCACAAGTGCAAAAAGTGTTTTTTCCACACTATTACAAGTGCAAAAGTGGTTTCCTGCACCAACACAAGTGCGAAAAGTGGTTTTTCAACACTAACACAAGTGCGAAAAGTGGTTTTTCAACACTAACACAAGTGCGGAAAGTGTTTTTTCCACACTAATACAAGTGCAAAAGTGGTTTCCTGCACCAACATAAGTGGGAAAAGTGGTTTTTCAACACTAACACAAGTGCGAAAAGTGGTTTTTCAACACTAACACAAGTGCGCAAAGTGGTTTTGCCACACTAATACAAGTGCAAACGTGGTTTCCTGCACCAACACAAGTGCGAAAAGTGGTTTTTCAACACTAACACAAGTGCAAAAAGTGGTTTTTCAACACTACCACAAGTGCAAAAAGTGTTTTTTCCACACTAATACAAGTGCAAAAGTGGTTTCCTGCACCAACACAAGTGCGAAAAGTGGTTTTTCAACACTAACACAAGTGCGAAAAGTGGTTTTTCAACACTAACACAAGTGCGAAAAGTGGTTTTTCCACACTAATACAAGTGCAAAAGTGGTTTCCTGCACCAACACAAGTGCGAAAAGTGGTTTTTCAACACAAACACAAGTGCGAAAAGTGGTTTTTCAACACTAACACAAGTGCGAAAAGTGGTTTTTCAACACTAACACAAGTGCGAAAAGTGGTTTTTTCCACACTAATACAAGTGCAAAAGTGGTTTTCCTGCACCAACACAAATGCGAAAAGTGGTTTTTCAACACTAACACAAGTGCGAAAAGTGGTTTTTCAACACTATCACAAGTGCAAAAAGTGTTTTTTCCACACTAATACAAGTGCAAAAGTGGTTTCCTGCACCAACACAAGTGCGAAAAGTGGTTTTTCAACACTAACACAAGTGCGAAAAGTGGTTTTTCAACACTAACACAAGTGCGAAAAGTGTGTTTTCCACACTAATGCAAGTGCAAAAGTGGTTTCCTGCACCAACACAAGTGCGAAAAGTGGTTTTTCAACACTAACACAAGTGCGAAAAGTGGTTTTTCAACACTATCACAAGTGCAAAAAGTGTTTTTTCCACACTAATACAAGTGCAAAAGTGGTTTCCTGCACCAACACAAGTGCGAAAAGTGGTTTTTCAACACTAACACAAGTGCGAAAAGATGTTTTTCAACACTATCACAAGTGCAAAAAGTGTTTTTTCCACACTAATACAAGTGCAAAAGTGGTTTCCTGCACCAACACAAGTGTGAAAAGTGGTTTTTCAACACTAACACAAGTGCGAAAAGTGGTTTTTCCACACTAATACAAGTGCAAAAGTGGTTTCCTGCACCAACACAAGTGCGAAAAGTGGTTTTTCAACACTAACACAAGTGCGAAAAGTGGTTTTTCAACACTAACACAAGTGCGAAAAGTGTTTTGTCCACACTAATACAAGTGCAAAAGTGGTTTCCTGCACCAACACAAGTGCAAAAAGTGGTTTTTCAACACTAACACAGGTGCGAAAAGTGGTTTTTCAACACTAACACAAGTGCGAAAAGTGTTTTTTCAACAATAACACAAGTGCAAAAAGTGGTTTTTTCACACTAATACAAGTGCAAAAGTGGTTTCCTGCACCAACACAAGTGCGAAAAGTGGTTTTTCGACACAAACACAAGTGCGAAAAGTGGTTTTTCAACACTAACACAAGTGCGAAAAGTGGTTTTTCAACACTAACACAAGTGCGAAAAGTGGTTTTGCCACACTAATACAAGTGCAAAAGTGGTTTCCTGCACCAACACAAGTGCGAAAAGTGGTTTTTCAATACTAACACAAGTGCGAAAAGTGGTTTTTCAACACTATCACAAGTGCAAAAAGTGTTTTTTCCACACTAATACAAGTGCAAAAGTGGTTTCCTGCACCAACACAAGTGCGAAAAGTGGATTTTCAACACTAACACAAGTGCGAAAAGTGGTTTTTCAACACTAACACAAGTGCGAAAAGTGTTTTTTCCACACTAATACAAGTGCAAAAGTGGTTTCCTGCACCAACACAAGTGCGAAAAGTGGTTTTTCAACACTAACACAAGTGTGAAAAGTGGTTTTTCAACACTATCACAAGTGCAAAAAGTGTTTTTTCCACACTAATACAAGTGCAAAAGTGGTTTCCTGCACCAACACAAGTGCGAAAAGTGGTTTTTCGACACAAACACAAGTGCGAAAAGTGGTTTTTCAACACTAACACAAGTGCGAAAAGTGGTTTTTCAACACTAACACAAGTGCGAAAAGTGGTTTTGCCACACTAATACAAGTGCAAAAGTGGTTTCCTGCATCAACACAAGTGCGAAAAGTGGTTTTTCAATACTAACACAAGTGCGAAAAGTGGTTTTTCAACACTATCACAAGTGCAAAAAGTGTTTTTTCCACACTAATACAAGTGCAAAAGTGGTTTCCTGCACCAACACAAGTGCGAAAAGTGGATTTTCAACACTAACACAAGTGCGAAAACTGGTTTTTCAACACTAACACAAGTGCGAAAAGTGTTTTTTCCACACTAATACAAGTGCAAAAGTGGTTTCCTGCACCAACACAAGTGCGAAAAGTGGTTTTTCAACACTAACACAAGTGCGAAAAGTGGTTTTTCAACACTATCACAAGTGCAAAAAGTGTTTTTTCCACACTAATACAAGTGCAAAAGTGGTTTCCTGCACCAACACAAGTGCGAAAAGTGGTTTTTCAACACTAACACAAGTGCAAAAAGTGGTTTTTCAACACTAACACAAGTGCGAAAAGTGGTTTTTCAACACTAACACAAGTGCGAAAAGTGGTTTTTCCACACTAATACAAGTGCAAAAGTGGTTTCCTGCACCAACACAAGTGCGAAAAGTGGTTTTTCAACACTAACACAAGTGCGAAAAGTGGTTTTTCAACACTATCACAAGTGCAAAAAGTGTTTTTTCCACACTAATACAAGTGCAAAAGTGGTTTCCTGCACCAACACAAGTGCGAAAAGTGGTTTTTCAACACTAACACAAGTGCGAAAAGTGGTTTTTCAACACTAACACAAGTACAAAAAGTGTTTTTTCCACACTAATACAAGTGCAAAAGCGGTTTCCTGCACCAACACAAGTGCGAAAAGTGGTTTTCAACACTAACACAGGTGCGAAAAGTGGTTTTTCAACACTAACACAAGTGCGCAAAGTGGTTTTTCAACACTAACACAGGTGCGAAAAGTGGTTTTTCAACACTAATACAAGTGCAAAAGTGGTTTCCTGCACCAACACAAGTGCGAAAAGTGGTTTTTCAACAATAACACAAGTGCGAAAAGTGGTTTTTCAACACTATCACAAGTGCAAAAAGTGTTTTTTCCACACTATTACAAGTGCAAAAGTGGTTTCCTGCACCAACACAAGTGCGAAAAGTGGTTTTTCAACACTAACACAAGTGCGAAAAGTGGTTTTTCAACACTAACACAAGTGCGAAAAGTGTTTTTTCCACACTAATACAAGTGCAAAAGTGGTTTCCTGCACCAACATAAGTGGGAAAAGTGGTTTTTCAACACTAACACAAGTGCGAAAAGTGGTTTTTCAACACTAACACAAGTGCGCAAAGTGGTTTTTCCACACTAATACAAGTGCAAACGTGGTTTCCTGCACCAACACAAGTGCGAAAAGTGGTTTTTCAACACGAACACAAGTGCAAAAAGTGGTTTTTCAACACTACCACAAGTGCAAAAAGTGTTTTTTCCACACTAATATAAGTGCAAAAGTGGTTTCCTGCACCAACACAAGTGCGAAAAGTGGTTTTTCAACACTAACACAAGTGCGAAAAGTGGTTTTTCAACACTAACACAAGTGCGAAAAGTGGTTTTTCCACACTAATACAAGTGCAAAAGTGGTTTCCTGCACCAACACAAGTGCGAAAAGTGGTTTTTCAACACAAACACAAGTGCGAAAAGTGGTTTTTCAACACTAACACAAGTGCGAAAAGTGGTTTTTCAACACTAACACAAGTGCGAAAAGTGGTTTTTCCACACTAATACAAGTGCAAAAGTGGTTTTCCTGCACCAACACAAGTGCGAAAAGTGGTTTTTCAACACTAACACAAGTGCGAAAAGTGGTTTTTCAACACTATCACAAGTGCAAAAAGTGTTTTTTCCACACTAATACAAGTGCAAAAGTGGTTTCCTGCACCAACACAAGTGTGAAAAGTGGTTTTTCAACACTAACACAAGTGCGAAAAGTGGTTTTTCAACACTAACACAAGTGCGAAAAGTGTGTTTTCCACACTAATGCAAGTGCAAAAGTGGTTTCCTGCACCAACACAAGTGCGAAAAGTGGTTTTTCAACACTAACACAAGTGCGAAAAGTGGTTTTTCAACACTATCACAAGTGCAAAAAGTGTTTTTTCCACACTAATACAAGTGCAAAAGTGGTTTCCTGCACCAACACAAGTGCGAAAAGTGGTTTTTCAACCCTAACACAAGTGCGAAAAGATGTTTTTCAACACTATCACAAGTGCAAAAAGTGTTTTTTCCACACGAATACAAGTGCAAAAGTGGTTTCCTGCACCAACACAAGTGCGAAAAGTGGTTTTTCAACACTAACACAAGTGCGAAAAGTGGTTTTTCCACACTAATACAAGTGCAAAAGTGGTTTCCTGCACCAACACAAGTGCGAAAAGTGGTTTTTCAACACTAACACAAGTGCGAAAAGTGGTTTTTCAACACTAACACAAGTGCGAAAAGTGTTTTGTCCACACTAATACAAGTGCAAAAGTGGTTTCCTGCACCAACACAAGTGCGAAAAGTGGTTTTTCAACACTAACACAAGTGCGAAAAGTGGTTTTTCAACACTAACACAAGTGCGAAAAGTGGTTTTTCCACACTAATACATGTGCAAAAGTGGTTTCCTGCACCAACACAAGTGCGAAAAGTGGTTTTTCAACACTAACACAAGTGCGGAAAGTGGTTTTCAACACTATCACAAGAGCAAAAAGTGTTTTTTCCACACTAATACAAGTGCAAAAGTGGTTTCCTGCACCAACACCAGTGCGAAAAGTGGTTTTTCAACACTAACACAAGTGCGAAAAGTGGTTTTTCAACACTAACACAAGTGCAAAAAGTGGTTTTTCCACACTAATACATGTGCAAAAGTGGTTTCCTGCACCAACACAAGTGCGAAAAGTGGTTTTTCAACACTAACACAAGTGCGAAAAGTGGATTTTCAACACTATCACAAGTGCAAAAAGTGTTTTTTCCACACTAATACAAGTGCAAAAGTGGTTTCCTGCACCAACACAAGTGCGAAATGTGGTTTTTCAACACTAACACAAGTGCGAAAAGTGGTTTTTCAACACTAACACAAGTGCGAAAAGTGGTTTTTTCCACACTACTACAAGTGCAAAAGTGGTTTCCTGCACCAACACAAGTGCGAAAAGTGGTTTTTCAACACTAACACAAGTGCGAAAAGTGGTTTTTCAACACTATCACAAGTGCAAAAAGTGTTTTTTCCACACTAATACAAGTGCAAAAGTGGTTTCCTGCACCAACACAAGTGCGAAAAGTGGTTTTTCAACACTAACACAAGTGCGAAAAGTGGTTTTTCAACACTAACACAAGTACAAAAAGTGTTTTTTCCACACTAATACAAGTGCAAAAGCGGTTTCCTGCACCAACACAAGTGCAAAAAGTGGTTTTTCAACACTAACACAGGTGCGAAAAGTGGTTTTTCAACACTAACACAAGTGCGAAAAGTGTTTTTTCAACACTAACACAAGTGTGAAAAGTGGTTTTTCCACACTAATACAAGTGCAAAAGTGGTTTCCTGCACCAACACAAGTGCGAAAAGTGGTTTTTCAATACTAACACAAGTGCGAAAAGTGGTTTTTCAACACTATCACAAGTGCAAAAAGTGTTTTTTCCACACTAATACAAGTGCAAAAGTGGTTTCCTGCACCAACACAAGTGCGAAAAGTGGATTTTCAACACTAACACAAGTGCAAAAAGTGGTTTTTCAACACTAACACAAGTGCGAAAAGTGTTTTTTCCACACTAATACAAGTGCAAAAGTGGTTTCCTGCACCAACACAAGTGCGAAAAGTGGTTTTTCAACACTAACACAAGTGCGAAAAGTGTTTTTTCAACACTAACACAAGGGCGAAAAGTGGTTTTTCCACACTAATACATGTGCAAAAGTGGTTTCCTGCACCAACACAAGTGCGAAAAGTGGTTTTTCAACACTAACACAAGTGCGAAAAGTGGTTTTTCAACACTATCACAAGTGCAAAAAGTGTTTTTTCCACACTAATACAAGTGCAAAAGTGGTTTCCTGCACCAACACAAGTGCGAAAAGTGGTTTTTCAACACTAACACAAGTGCGAAAAGTGGTTTTTCAACACTAACACAAGTGCAAAAAGTGGTTTTTCCACACTAATACAAGTGCAAAAGTGGTTTCCTGCACCAACACAAGTGCGAAAAGTGGTTTTTCAACACTAACACAGTGCGAAAAGTGGTTTTTCAACACTAACACAAGTGCGAAAAGTGGTTTTTCCACACTAATACATGTGCAAAAGTGGTTTCCTGCACCAACACAAGTGCGAAAAGTGGTTTTTCAACACTAACACAAGTGCGGAAAGTGGTTTTTCAACACTATCACAAGTGCAAAAAGTGTTTTTTCCACACTAATACAAGTGCAAAAGTGGTTTCCTGCACCAACACCAGTGTGAAAAGTGGTTTTTCAACACTAACACAAGTGCGAAAAGTGTTTTTTCAACACTAACACAAGGGCGAAAAGTGGTTTTTCCACACTAATACATGTGCAAAAGTGGTTTCCTGCACCAACACAAGTGCGAAAAGTGGTTTTTCAACACTAACACAAGTGCGAAAAGTGGTTTTTCAACACTATCACAAGTGCAAAAAGTGTTTTTTCCACACTAATACAAGTGCAAAAGTGGTTTCCTGCACCAACACAAGTGCGAAAAGTGGTTTTTCAACACTAACACAAGTGCGAAATGTGGTTTTTCAACACTAACACAAGTGCGAAAAGTGGTTTTTCCACACTAATACAAGTGCAAAAGTGGTTTCCTGCACCAACACAAGTGCGAAAAGTGGTTTTTCAACACTAACACAAGTGCGAAAAGTGGTTTTTCAACACTAACACAAGTGCGAAAAGTCGTTTTTCCACACTAATACATGTGCAAAAGTGGTTTCCTGCACCAACACAAGTGCGAAAAGTGGTTTTTCAACACTAACACAAGTGCGGAAAGTGGTTTTTCAACACTATCACAAGAGCAAAAAGTGTTTTTTCCACACTAATACACGTGCAAAAGTGGTTTCCTGCACCAACACCAGTGCGAAAAGTGGTTTTTCAACACTAACACAAGTGCGAAAAGTGGTTTTTCAACACTAACATAAGTGCGAAAAGTAGTTTTTCCACACTAATACATGTGCAAAAGTGGTTTCCTGCACCAACACAAGTGCGAAAAGTGGTTTTTCAACACTAACACAAGTGCGAAAAGTGGTTTTTCAACACTATCACAAGTGCAAAAAGTGTTTTTTCCACACTAATACAAGTGCAAAAGTGGTTTCCTGCACCAACACAAGTGCGAAAAGTGGTTTTTCAACACTAACACAAGTGCGAAAAGTGGTTTTTCAACACTAACACAAGTACGAAAAGTGGTTTTTCCACACTAATACAAGTGCAAAAGTGGTTTCCTGCACCAACACAAGTGCGAAAAGTGGTTTTTCAACACTAACACAAGTGCGAAAAGTGGTTTTTCAACACTATCACAAGTGCAAAAAGTGTTTTTTCCACACTAATACAAGTGCAAAAGTGGTTTCCTGCACCAACACAAGTGCGAAAAGTGGTTTCCTGCACCAACACAAGTGCGAAAAGTGGTTTTTCAACACTAACACAAGTGCAAAAGTGGTTTCCTGCACCAACATAAGTGGGAAAAGTGGTTTTCCAATACTAACACAAGTGCGAAAAGTGGTTTTTCAACACTATCACAAGTGCAAAAAGTGTTTTTTCCACACTAATACAAGTGCAAAAGTGGTTTCCTGCACCAACACAAGTGCAAAAGTGGTTTCCTGCACCAACATAAGTGGGAAAAGTGGTTTTCCAATACTAACACAAGTGCGAAAAGTGGTTTTTCAACACTAACACAAGTGCGAAAAGTGGTTTTTCCACACTAATACAAGTGCAAAAGTGGTTTTCCTGCACCAACACAAGTGCGAAAAGTGGTTTTTCAACACTAACACAAGTGCGAAAAGTGGTTTTTCAACACTATCACAAGGGCAAAAAGTGTTTTTTCCACACTAATACAAGTGCAAAAGTGGTTTCCTGCACCAACACAAGTGCGAAAAGTGGTTTTTCAACACTAACACAAGTGCGAAAAGTGGTTTTTCAACACTAACACAAGTGCGAAAAGTGTGTTTTCCACACTAATGCAAGTGCAAAAGTGGTTTCCTGCACCAAGACAAGTGCGAAAAGTGGTTTTTCAACACTAACACAAGTGCAAAAAGTGGTTTTTCAACACTATCACAAGTGCAAAAAGTGTTTTTTCCACACTAATACAAGTGCAAAAGTGGTTTCCTGCACCAACACAAGTGCGAAAAGTGGTTTTTTCAACACTAACACAAGTGCGAAAAGATGTTTTTCAACACTATCACAAGTGCAAAAAGTGTTTTTTCCACACTAATACAAGTGCAAAAGTGGTTTCCTGCACCAACACAAGTACGAAAAGTGGTTTTTCAACACTAACACAAGTGCGAAAAGTGGTTTTTCCACACTAATACAAGTGCAAAAGTGGTTTCCTGCACCAACACAAGTGCGAAAAGTGGTTTTTCAACACTAACACAAGTGCGAAAAGTGGTTTTTCAACACTAACACAAGTGCGAAAAGTGTTTTGTCCACACTAATACAAGTGCAAAAGTGGTTTCCTGCACCAACACAAGTGCAAAAAGTGGTTTTTCAACACTAACACAGGTGCGAAAAGTGGTTTTTCAACACTAACACAAGTGCGAAAAGTGTTTTTTCAACAATAACACAAGTGCGAAAAGTGGTTTTTCCACACTAATACAAGTGCAAAAGTGGTTTCCTGCACCAACACAAGTGCGAAAAGTGGTTTTTCGACACAAACACAAGTGCGAAAAGTGGTTTTTCAACACTAACACAAGTGCGAAAAGTGGTTTTTCAACACTAACACAAGTGCGAAAAGTGGTTTTGCCACACTAATACAAGTGCAAAAGTGGTTTCCTGCACCAACACAAGTGCGAAAAGTGGTTTTTCAATACTAACACAAGTGCGAAAAGTGGTTTTTCAACACTATCACAAGTGCAAAAAGTGTTTTTTCCACACTAATACAAGTGCAAAAGTGGTTTCCTGCACCAACACAAGTGCGAAAAGTGGATTTTCAACACTAACACAAGTGCGAAAAGTGGTTTTTCAACACTAACACAAGTGCGAAAAGTGTTTTTTCCACACTAATACAAGTGCAAAAGTGGTTTCCTGCACCAACACAAGTGCGAAAAGTGGTTTTTCAATACTAACACAGGTGCGAAAAGTGGTTTTTCAACACTATCACAAGTGCAAAAAGTGTTTTTTCCACACTAATACAAGTGCAAAAGTGGTTTCCTGCACCAACACAAGTGCGAAAAGTGGTTTTTCGACACAAACACAAGTGCGAAAAGTGGTTTTTCAACACTAACACAAGTGCGACAAGTGGTTTTTCAACACTAACACAAGTGCGAAAAGTGGTTTTGCCACACTAATACAAGTGCAAAAGTGGTTTCCTGCATCAACACAAGTGCGAAAAGTGGTTTTTCAATACTAACACAAGTGCGAAAAGTGGTTTTTCAACACTATCACAAGTGCAAAAAGTGTTTTTTCCACACTAATACAAGTGCAAAAGTGGTTTCCTGCACCAACACAAGTGCGAAAAGTGGATTTTCAACACTAACACAAGTGCGAAAAGTGGTTTTTCAACACTAACACAAGTGCGAAAAGTGTTTTTTCCACACTAATACAAGTGCAAAATTGGTTTCCTGCACCAACACAAGTGCGAAAAGTGGTTTTTCAACACTAACACAAGTGCGAAAAGTGGTTTTTCAACACTATCACAAGTGCAAAAAGTGTTTTTTCCACACTAATACAAGTGCAAAAGTGGTTTCCTGCACCAACACAAGTGCGAAAAGTGGTTTTTCAACACTAACACAAGTGCAAAAAGTGGTTTCCTGCACCAACATAAGTGGGAAAAGTGGTTTTTCAACACTAACACAAGTGCGAAAAGTGGTTTTTCAACACTAACACAAGTGCGCAAAGTGGTTTTTCCACACTAATACAAGTGCAAACGTGGTTTCCTGCACCAACACAAGTGCGAAAAGTGGTTTTTCAACACTAACACAAGTGCAAAAAGTGGTTTTTCAACACTACCACAAGTGCAAAAAGTGTTTTTTCCACACTAATACAAGTGCAAAAGTGGTTTCCTGCACCAACACAAGTGCGAAAAGTGGTTTTTCAACACTAACACAAGTGCGAAAAGTGGTTTTTCAACACTAACACAAGTGCGAAAAGTGGTTTTTCCACACTAATACAAGTGCAAAAGTGGTTTCCTGCACCAACACAAGTGCGAAAAGTGGTTTTTCAACACAAACACAAGTGCGAAAAGTGGTTTTTCAACACTAACACAAGTGCGAAAAGTGGTTTTTCAACACTAACACAAGTGCGAAAAGTGGTTTTTCCACACTAATACAAGTGCAAAAGTGGTTTTCCTGCACCAACACAAGTGCGAAAAGTGGTTTTTCAACACTAACACAAGTGCGAAAAGTGGTTTTTCAACACTATCACAAGTGCAAAAAGTGTTTTTTCCACACTAATACAAGTGCAAAAGTGGTTTCCTGCACCAACACAAGTGCGAAAAGTGGTTTTTCAACACTAACACAAGTGCGAAAAGTGGTTTTTCAACACTAACACAAGTGCGAAAAGTGTGTTTTCCACACTAATGCAAGTGCAAAAGTGGTTTCCTGCACCAACACAAGTGCGAAAAGTGGTTTTTCAACACTAACACAAGTGCAAAAAGTGGTTTTTCAACACTATCACAAGTGCAAAAAGTGTTTTTTCCACACTAATACAAGTGCAAAAGTGGTTTCCTGCACCAACACAAGTGCGAAAAGTGGTTTTTCAACACTAACACAAGTGCGAAAAGATGTTTTTCAACACTATCACAAGTGCAAAAAGTGTTTTTTCCACACTAATACAAGTGCAAAAGTGGTTTCCTGCACCAACACAAGTGCGAAAAGTGGATTTTCAACACTAACACAAGTGCGAAAAGTGGTTTTTCAACACTAACACAAGTGCGAAAAGTGGTTTTTCCACACTAATACATGTGCAAAAGTGGTTTCCTGCACCAACACAAGTGCGAAAAGTGGTTTTTCAACACTAACACAAGTGCGGAAAGTGGTTTTTCAACACTATCACAAGAGCAAAAAGTGTTTTTTCCACACTAATACAAGTGCAAAAGTGGTTTCCTGCACCAACACCAGTGCGAAAAGTGGTTTTTCAACACTAACACAAGTGCGAAAAGTGGTTTTTCAACACTAACACAAGTGCAAAAAGTGGTTTTTCCACACTAATACATGTGCAAAAGTGGTTTCCTGCACCAACACAAGTGCGAAAAGTGGTTTTTCAACACTAACACAAGTGCGAAAAGTGGTTTTTCAACACTATCACAAGTGCAAAAAGTGTTTTTTCCACACTAATACAAGTGCAAAAGTGGTTTCCTGCACCAACACAAGTGCGAAATGTGGTTTTTCAACACTAACACAAGTGCGAAAAGTGGTTTTTCAACACTAACACAAGTGCGAAAAGTGGTTTTTCCACACTACTACAAGTGCAAAAGTGGTTTCCTGCACCAACACAAGTGCGAAAAGTGGTTTTTCAACACTAACACAAGTGCGAAAAGTGGTTTTTCAACACTATCACAAGTGCAAAAAGTGTTTTTTCCACACTAATACAAGTGCAAAAGTGGTTTCCTGCACCAACACAAGTGCGAAAAGTGGTTTTTCAACACTAACACAAGTGCGAAAAGTGGTTTTTCAACACTAACACAAGTACAAAAAGTGTTTTTTCCACACTAATACAAGTGCAAAAGCGGTTTCCTGCACCAACACAAGTGCAAAAAGTGGTTTTTCAACACTAACACAGGTGCGAAAAGTGGTTTTTCAACACTAACACAAGTGCGAAAAGTGTTTTTTCAACACTAACACAAGTGTGAAAAGTGGTTTTTCCACACTAATACAAGTGCAAAAGTGGTTTCCTGCACCAACACAAGTGCGAAAAGTGGTTTTTCAATACTAACACAAGTGCGAAAAGTGGTTTTTCAACACTATCACAAGTGCAAAAAGTGTTTTTTCCACACTAATACAAGTGCAAAAGTGGTTTCCTGCACCAACACAAGTGCGAAAAGTGGATTTTCAACACTAACACAAGTGCAAAAAGTGGTTTTTCAACACTAACACAAGTGCGAAAAGTGTTTTTTCCACACTAATACAAGTGCAAAAAGTGGTTTCCTGCACCAACACAAGTGCGAAAAGTGGTTTTTCAACACTAACACAAGTGCGAAAGGTGGTTTTTCAACACTAACACAAGTGCGAAAAGTGGTTTTTCCACACTAATACAAGTGCAAAAGTGGTTTCCTGCACCAACACAAGTGCGAAAAGTGGTTTTTCAACACTAACACAAGTGCGAAAAGTGGTTTTTCAACACTAACACAAGTGCGAAAAGTGGTTTTTCCACACTAATACATGTGCAAAAGTGGTTTCCTGCACCAACACAAGTGCGAAAAGTGGTTTTTCAACACTAACACAAGTGCGGAAAGTGGTTTTTCAACACTATCACAAGTGCAAAAAGTGTTTTTTCCACACTAATACAAGTGCAAAAGTGGTTTCCTGCACCAACACCAGTGCGAAAAGTGGTTTTTCAACACTAACACAAGTGCGAAAAGTGGTTTTTCAACACTAACACAAGTGCGAAAAGTGGTTTTTCCACACTAATACATGTGCAAAAGTGGTTTCCTGCACCAACACAAGTGCGAAAAGTGGTTTTTCAACACTAACACAAGTGGGAAAGTGGTTTTTCAACACTATCACAAGTGCAAAAAGTGTTTTTTCCACACTAATACAAGTGCAAAAGTGGTTTCCTGCACCAACACAAGTGCGAAAAGTGGTTTTTCAACACTAACACAAGTGCGAAAAGTGGTTTTTCAACACTAACACAAGTGCGAAAAGTGGTTTTTCCACACTAATACATGTGCAAAAGTGGTTTCCTGCACCAACACAAGTGCGAAAAGTGGTTTTTCAACACTAACACAAGTGCAGAAAGTGGTTTTTCAACACTATCACAAGTGCAAAAAGTGTTTTTTCCACACTAATACAAGTGCAAAAGTGGTTTCCTGCACCAACACCAGTGCGAAAAGTGGTTTTTCAACACTAACACAAGTGCGAAAAGTGGTTTTTCAACACTAACACAAGTGCAAAAAGTGGTTTTTCCACACTAATACATGTGCAAAAGTGGTTTCCTGCACCAACACAAGTGCGAAAAGTGGTTTTTCAACACTAACACAAGTGCGAAAAGTGGTTTTTCAACACTATCACAAGTGCAAAAAGTGTTTTTTCCACACTAATACAAGTGCAAAAGTGGTTTCCTGCACCAACACAAGTGCGAAAAGTGGTTTTTCAACACTAACACAAGTGCGAAAAGTGGTTTTTCAACACTAACACAAGTGCGAAAAGTGGTTTTTCCACACTAATACAAGTGCAAAAGTGGTTTCCTGCACCAACACAAGTGCGAAAAGTGGTTTTTCAACACTAACACAAGTGCGAAAGGTGGTTTTTCAACACTAACACAAGTGCGAAAAGTGTTTTTCCACACTAATACAAGTGCAAAAGTGGTTTCCTGCACCAACACAAGTGCGAAAAGTGGTTTTCAACACTAACACAGGTGCGAAAAGTGGTTTTTCAACACTAACACAAGTGCGAAAAGTGGTTTTTCAACACTAACACAGGTGCGAAAAGTGGTTTTTCAACACTAATACAAGTGCAAAAGTGGTTTCCTGCACCAACACAAGTGCGAAAAGTGGTTTTTCAACACTAACACAAGTGCGAAAAGTGGTTTTTCAACACTATCACAAGTGCAAAAAGTGTTTTTTCCACACTAATACAAGTGCAAAAGTGGTTTCCTGCACCAACACAAGTGCGAAAAGTGGTTTTTCAACACTAACACAAGTGCGAAAAGTGGTTTTTCAACACTAACACAAGTGCGAAAAGTGGTTTTTCAACACTAACACAAGTGTGAAAAGTGTTTTTTCCTCACTAATACAAGTGCAAAAGTGGTTTCCTGCACCAACACAAGTGCAAAAAGTGGTTTTTCAACACAAACACAAGTGCGAAAAGTGGTTTTTCAACACTAACACAAGTGCGAAAAGTGGTTTTTCAACGCTAACACAAGTGCGAAAAGTGGTTTTTCCACACTAATACAAGTGCAAAAGTGGTTTCCTGCACCAACACAAGTGCGAAAAGTGGTTTTTCAACACTAACACAAGTGCGAAAAGTGGTTTTTCAACACTATCACAAGTGCAAAAAGTGTTTTTTCCACACTAATACAAGTGCAAAAGTGGTTTCCTGCACCAACACAAGTGCGAAAAGTGGTTTTTCAACACTAACACAAGTGCGAAAAGTGGTTTTTCCACACTAATACAAGTGCAAAAGTGGTTTCCTGCACCAACACAAGTGCGAAAAGTGGTTTTTCAACACTAACACAAGTGCGAAAAGTGGTTTTTCAACACTAACACAAGTGCGAAAAGTGTTTTGTCCACACTAATACAAGTGCAAAAGTGGTTTCCTGCACCAACACAAGTGCAAAAAGTGGTTTTTCAACACTAACACAGGTGCGAAAAGTGGTTTTTCAACACTAACACAAGTGCGAAAAGTGTTTTTTCAACACTAACACAAGTGCGAAAAGTGGTTTTTCCACACTAATACAAGTGCAAAAGTGGTTTCCTGCACCAACACAAGTGCGAAAAGTGGTTTTTCAACACTAACACAAGTGCGAAAAGTGGTTTTTCAACACTAACACAAGTGCGAAAAGTGGTTTTTCAACACTAACACAAGTGTGAAAAGTGTTTTTTCCTCACTAATACAAGTGCAAAAGTGGTTTCCTGCACCAACACAAGTGCAAAAAGTGGTTTTTCAACACAAACACAAGTGCGAAAAGTGGTTTTTCAACACTAACACAAGTGCGAAAAGTGGTTTTTCAACGCTAACACAAGTGCGAAAAGTGGTTTTTCCACACTAATACAAGTGCAAAAGTGGTTTCCTGCACCAACACAAGTGCGAAAAGTGGTTTTTCAACACTAACACAAGTGCGAAAAGTGGTTTTTCAACACTATCACAAGTGCAAAAAGTGTTTTTTCCACACTAATACAAGTGCAAAAGTGGTTTCCTGCACCAACACAAGTGCGAAAAGTGGTTTTTCAACACTAACACAAGTGCGAAAAGTGGTTTTTCCACACTAATACAAGTGCAAAAGTGGTTTCCTGCACCAACACAAGTGCGAAAAGTGGTTTTTCAACACTAACACAAGTGCGAAAAGTGGTTTTTCAACACTAACACAAGTGCGAAAAGTGTTTTGTCCACACTAATACAAGTGCAAAAGTGGTTTCCTGCACCAACACAAGTGCAAAAAGTGGTTTTTCAACACTAACACAGGTGCGAAAAGTGGTTTTTCAACACTAACACAAGTGCGAAAAGTGTTTTTTCAACACTAACACAAGTGCGAAAAGTGGTTTTTCCACACTAATACAAGTGCAAAAGTGGTTTCCTGCACCAACACAAGTGCGAAAAGTGGTTTTTCGACACAAACACAAGTGCGAAAAGTGGTTTTTCAACACTAACACAAGTATGAAAAGTGGTTTTTCAACACTAACACAAGTGCGAAAAGTGGTTTTGCCACACTAATACAAGTGCAAAAGTGGTTTCCTGCACCAACACAAGTGCGAAAAGTGGTTTTTCAATACTAACACAAGTGCGAAAAGTGGTTTTTCAACACTATCACAAGTGCAAAAAGTGTTTTTTCCACACTAATACAAGTGCAAAAGTGGTTTCCTGCACCAACACAAGTGCGAAAAGTGGATTTTCAACACTAACACAAGTGCGAAAAGTGGTTTTTCAACACTAACACAAGTGCGAAAAGTGTTTTTTCCACACTAATACAAGTGCAAAAGTGGTTTCCTGCACCAACACAAGTGCGAAAAGTGGTTTTTCAACACTAACACAAGTGCGAAAAGTGGTTTTTCAACACTATCACAAGTGCAAAAAGTGTTTTTTTCACACTAATACAAGTGCAAAAGTGGTTTCCTGCACCAACACAAGTGCGAAAAGTGGTTTTTCAACACTAACACAAGTGCGAAAAGTGGTTTTTCAACACTAACACAAGTGCGAAAAGTGTTTTTTTCCACACTAATACAAGTGCAAAAGTGGTTTCCTGCACCAACACAAGTGCGAAAAGTGGCTTTTCAACACTAACACAAGTGCGAAAAGTGGTTTTTCAACACTAACACTAGTGCGAAAAGTGGTTTTTCAACACTAACACAAGTGCGAAAAGTGGTTTTTCCACACTAATACAAGTGCAAAAGTGGTTTCCTGCACCAACACAAGTGCGAAAAGTGGTTTTTCAACACTAACACAAGTGCGAAAAGTGGTTTTTCAACACTAACACAAGTGCGAAAAGTGGTTTTTCCACACTAATACATGTGCAAAAGTGGTTTCCTGCACCAACACAAGTGCGAAAAGTGGTTTTTCAACACTAACACAAGTGCGGAAAGTGGTTTTTCAACACTATCACAAGTGCAAAAAGTGTTTTTTCCACACTAATACAAGTGCAAAAGTGGTTTCCTGCACCAACACCAGTGCGAAAAGTGGTTTTTCAACACTAACACAAGTGCGAAAAGTGGTTTTTCAACACTAACACAAGTGCGAAAAGTGGTTTTTCCACACTAATACATGTGCAAAAGTGGTTTCCTGCACCAACACAAGTGCGAAAAGTGGTTTTTCAACACTAACACAAGTGCGAAAAGTGGTTTTTCAACACTATCACAAGTGCAAAAAGTGTTTTTTCCACACTAATACAAGTGCAAAAGTGGTTTCCTGCACCAACACAAGTGCGAAAAGTGGTTTTTCAACACTAACACAAGTGCGAAAAGTGGTTTTTCAACACTAACACAAGTGCGAAAAGTGGTTTTTCCACACTAATACATGTGCAAAAGTGGTTTCCTGCACCAACACAAGTGCGAAAAGTGGTTTTTCAACACTAACACAAGTGCAGAAAGTGGTTTTTCAACACTATCACAAGTGCAAAAAGTGGTTTTTCCACACTAATACATGTGCAAAAGTGGTTTCCTGCACCAACACCAGTGCGAAAAGTGGTTTTTCAACACTAACACAAGTGCGAAAAGTGGTTTTTCAACACTAACACAAGTGCGAAAAGTGGTTTTTTCCACACTAATACAAGTGCAAAAGTGGTTTCCTGCACCAACACAAGTGCGAAAAGTGGCTTTTCAACACTAACACAAGTGCGAAAAGTGGTTTTTCAACACTAACACAAGTGTGAAAAGTGGTTTTTCAACACTAACACAAGTGCGAAAAGTGGTTTTGCCACACTAATACAAGTGCAAAAGTGGTTTCCTGCACCAACACAAGTGTGAAAAGTGGTTTTTCAACACTAACACAAGTGCGAAAAGTGGTTTTGCCACACTAATACAAGTGCAAAAGTGGTTTCCTGCACCAACACAAGTGCGAAAAGTGGTTTTTCAATACTAACACAAGTGCGAAAAGTGGTTTTTCAACACTATCACAAGTGCAAAAAGTGTTTTTTCCACACTAATACAAGTGCAAAAGTGGTTTCCTGCACCAACACAAGTGCGAAAAGTGGATTTTCAACACTAACACAAGTGCGAAAAGTGGTTTTTCAACACTAACACAAGTGCGAAAAGTGTTTTTTCCACACTAATACAAGTGCAAAAGTGCTTTCCTGCACCAACACAAGTGCGAAAAGTGGTTTTTCAACACTAACACAAGTGCGAAAAGTGGTTTTTCAACACTATCACAAGTGCAAAAAGTGTTTTTTCCACACTAATACAAGTGCAAAAGTGGTTTCCTGCACCAACACAAGTGCGAAAAGTGGTTTTTCAACACTAACACAAGTGCGAAAAGTGGTTTTTCAACACTAACACAAGTGCGAAAAGTGTTTTTTTCCACACTAATACAAGTGCAAAAGTGGTTTCCTGCACCAACACAAGTGCGAAAAGTGGCTTTTCAACACTAACACAAGTGCGAAAAGTGTTTTTTCAACACTAACACTAGTGCGAAAAGTGGTTTTTCAACACTAACACAAGTGCGAAAAGTGGTTTTTCCACACTAATACAAGTGCAAAAGTGGTTTCCTGCACCAACACAAGTGCGAAAAGTGGTTTTTCAACACTAACACAAGTGCGAAAAGTGGTTTTTCAACACTAACACAAGTGCGAAAAGTGGTTTTTCCACACTAATACATGTGCAAAAGTGGTTTCCTGCACCAACACAAGTGTGAAAAGTGGTTTTTCAACACTAACACAAGTGCGGAAAGTGGTTTTTCAACACTATCACAAGTGCAAAAAGTGTTTTTTCCACACTAATACAAGTGCAAAAGTGGTTTCCTGCACCAACACCAGTGCGAAAAGTGGTTTTTCAACACTAACACAAGTGCGAAAAGTGGTTTTTCAACACTAACACAAGTGCGAAAAGTGGTTTTTCCACACTAATACATGTGCAAAAGTGGTTTCCTGCACCAACACAAGTGCGAAAAGTGGTTTTTCAACACTAACACAAGTGCGAAAAGTGGTTTTTCAACACTATCACAAGTGCAAAAAGTGTTTTTTCCACACTAATACAAGTGCAAAAGTGGTTTCCTGCACCAACACAAGTGCGAAAAGTGGTTTTTCAACACTAACACAAGTGCGAAAAGTGGCTTTTCAACACTAACACAAGTGCGAAAAGTGGTTTTTCCACACTAATACAAGTGCAAAAGTGGTTTCCTGCACCAACACAAGTGCGAAAAGTGGTTTTTCAACACTAACACAAGTGCGAAAAGTGGTTTATCAACATTAACACAAGTGCGAAAAGTGTTTTTTCCACACTAATACATGTGCAAAAGTGGTTTCCTGCACCAACACAAGTGCGAAAAGTGGTTTTCAACACTAACACAGGTGCGAAAAGTGGTTTTTCAACACTAACACAAGTGCGAAAAGTGGTTTTTCAACACTAACACAGGTGCAAAAAAGTGGTTTTTCAACACTAATACAAGTGCAAAAGTGGTTTCCTGCACCAACACAAGTGCGAAAAGTGGTTTTTCAACACTAACACAAGTGCGAAAAGTGGTTTTTCAACACTAACACAAGTGCAAAAAGTGTTTTTTCCACACTAATACAAGTGCAAAAGTGGTTTCCTGCACCAACACAAGTGCAAAAAGTGGTTTTTCAACACTAACACAAGTGCGAAAAGTGGTTTTTCAACACTAACACAAGTGCGAAAAGTGGTTTTTCCACACTAATACAAGTGCAAAAGTGGTTTCCTGCACCAACACAAGTGCGAAAAGTGGTTTTTCAACACTAACACAAGTGCGAAAAGTGGTTTTTCAACACTAACACAAGTGCGAAAAGTGTTTTTCCACACTAATACAAGTGCAAAAGTGGTTTCCTGCACCAACACAAGTGCGAAAAGTGGTTTTCAACACTAACACAGGTGCGAAAAGTGGTTTTTCAACACTAACACAAGTGCGAAAAGTGGTTTTTCAACACTAACACAGGTGCGAAAAGTGGTTTTTCAACACTAATACAAGTGCAAAAGTGGTTTCCTGCACCAACACAAGTGCGAAAAGTGGTTTTTCAACACTAACACAAGTGCGAAAAGTGGTTTTTCAACACTATCACAAGTGCAAAAAGTGTTTTTTCCACACTAATACAAGTGCAAAAGTGGTTTCCTGCACCAACACAAGTGCGAAAAGTGGTTTTTCAACACTAACACAAGTGCGAAAAGTGGTTTTTCAACACTAACACAAGTGCGAAAAGTGGTTTTTCAACACTAACACAAGTGTGAAAAGTGTTTTTTCCTCACTAATACAAGTGCAAAAGTGGTTTCCTGCACCAACACAAGTGCGAAAAGTGGTTTTTCAACACTAACACAAGTGCGAAAAGTGGTTTTTCAACACTAACACAAGTGCAAAAAGTGTTTTTTCAACGCTAACACAAGTGCGAAAAGTGGTTTTTCCACACTAATACAAGTGCAAAAGTGGTTTCCTGCACCAACGCAAGTGCGAAAAGTGGTTTTTCAACACTAACACAAGTGCGAAAAGTGGTTTTTCAACACTAACACAAGTGCGAAAAGTGTTTTTTCCACACTAATACAAGTGCAAAAGTGGTTTCCTGCACCAACACAAGTGCGAAAAGTGGTTTTTCGACAATAGCACAAGTGCGAAAAGTGGTTTTTCAACACTATCACAAGTGCAAAAAGTGTTTTTTCCACACTAATACAAGTGCAAAAGTGGTTTCCTGCACCAACGCAAGTGCGAAAAGTGGTTTTTCAACACTAACACAAGTGCGAAAAGTGGTTTTTCAACACTAACACAAGTGCGAAAAGTGTTTTTTCCACACTAATACAAGTGCAAAAGTGGTTTCCTGCACCAACATAAGTGCGAAAAGTGGTTTTTCAACACTAACACAAGTGCGAAAAGTGGTTTTTCAACACTAACACAAGTGCGCAAAGTGGTTTTTCCACACTAATACAAGTGCAAACGTGGTTTCCTGCACCAACACAAGTGCGAAAAGTGGTTTTTCAACACTAACACAAGTGCAAAAAGTGGTTTTTCAACACTACCACAAGTGCAAAAAGTGTTTTTTCCACACTAATACAAGTGCAAAAGTGGTTTCCTGCACCAACACAAGTGCGAAAAGTGGTTTTTCAACACTAACACAAGTGCGAAAAGTGGTTTTTCAACACTAACACAAGTGCGAAAAGTGGTTTTTCCACACTAATACAAGTGCAAAAGTGGTTTCCTGCACCAACACAAGTGCGAAAAGTGGTTTTTCAACACAAACACAAGTGCGAAAAGTGGTTTTTCAACACTAACACAAGTGCGAAAAGTGGTTTTTCAACACTAACACAAGTGCGAAAAGTGGTTTTTCCACACTAATACAAGTGCAAAAGTGGTTTTCCTGCACCAACACAAGTGCGAAAAGTGGTTTTTCAACACTAACACAAGTGCGAAAAGTGGTTTTTCAACACTATCACAAGTGCAAAAAGTGTTTTTTCCACACTAATACAAGTGCAAAAGTGGTTTCCTGCACCAACACAAGTGCGAAAAGTGGTTTTTCAACACTAACACAAGTGCGAAAAGTGGTTTTTCAACACTAACACAAGTGCGAAAAGTGTGTTTTCCACACTAATACAAGTGCAAAAGTGGTTTCCTGCACCAACACAAGTGCGAAAAGTGGTTTTTCAACACTAACACAAGTGCGAAAAGTGGTTTTTCAACACTATCACAAGTGCAAAAAGTGTTTTTTCCACACTAATACAAGTGCAAAAGTGGTTTCCTGCACCAACACAAGTGCGAAAAGTGGTTTTTCAACACTAACACAAGTGCGAAAAGTGGTTTTTCAACACTAACACAAGTGCAAAAAGTGTTTTTTCCACACTAATACAAGTGCAAAAGTGGTTTCCTGCACCAACACAAGTGCGAAAAGTGGTTTTCAACACTAACACAGGTGCGAAAAGTGGTTTTTCAACACTAACACAAGTGCGCAAAGTGGTTTTTCAACACTAACACAGGTGCGAAAAGTGGTTTTTCAACACTAATACAAGTGCAAAAGTGGTTTCCTGCACCAACACAAGTGCGAAAAGTGGTTTTTCGACAATAGCACAAGTGCGAAAAGTGGTTTTTCAACACTATCACAAGTGCAAAAAGTGTTTTTTCCACACTAATACAAGTGCAAAAGTGGTTTCCTGCACCAACGCAAGTGCGAAAAGTGGTTTTTCAACACTAACACAAGTGCGAAAAGTGGTTTTTCAACACTAACACAAGTGCGAAAAGTGTTTTTTCCACACTAATACAAGTGCAAAAGTGGTTTCCTGCACCAACATAAGTGCGAAAAGTGGTTTTTCAACACTAACACAAGTGCGAAAAGTGGTTTTTCAACACTAACACAAGTGCGCAAAGTGGTTTTTCCACACTAATACAAGTGCAAACGTGGTTTCCTGCACCAACACAAGTGCGAAAAGTGGTTTTTCAACACTAACACAAGTGCAAAAAGTGGTTTTTCAACACTACCACAAGTGCAAAAAGTGTTTTTTCCACACTAATACAAGTGCAAAAGTGGTTTCCTGCACCAACACAAGTGCGAAAAGTGGTTTTTCAACACTAACACAAGTGCGAAAAGTGGTTTTTCAACACTAACACAAGTGCGAAAAGTGGTTTTTCCACACTAATACAAGTGCAAAAGTGGTTTCCTGCACCAACACAAGTGCGAAAAGTGGTTTTTCAACACAAACACAAGTGCGAAAAGTGGTTTTTCAACACTAACACAAGTGCGAAAAGTGGTTTTTCAACACTAACACAAGTGCGAAAAGTGGTTTTTCCACACTAATACAAGTGCAAAAGTGGTTTTCCTGCACCAACACAAGTGCGAAAAGTGGTTTTTCAACACTAACACAAGTGCGAAAAGTGGTTTTTCAACACTATCACAAGTGCAAAAAGTGTTTTTTCCACACTAATACAAGTGCAAAAGTGGTTTCCTGCACCAACACAAGTGCGAAAAGTGGTTTTTCAACACTAACACAAGTGCGAAAAGTGGTTTTTCAACACTAACACAAGTGCGAAAAGTGTGTTTTCCACACTAATACAAGTGCAAAAGTGGTTTCCTGCACCAACACAAGTGCGAAAAGTGGTTTTTCAACACTAACACAAGTGCGAAAAGTGGTTTTTCAACACTATCACAAGTGCAAAAAGTGTTTTTTCCACACTAATACAAGTGCAAAAGTGGTTTCCTGCACCAACACAAGTGCGAAAAGTGGTTTTTCAACACTAACACAAGTGCGAAAAGTGGTTTTTCAACACTATCACAAGTGCAAAAAGTGTTTTTTCCACACTAATACAAGTGCAAAAGTGGTTTCCTGCACCAACACAAGTGCGAAAAGTGGTTTTTCAACACTAACACAAGTGCGAAAAGTGGTTTTTCCACATTAATACAAGTGCAAAAGTGGTTTCCTGCACCAACACAAGTGCGAAAAGTGGTTTTTCAACACTAACACAAGTGCGAAAAGTGGTTTTTCAACACTAACACAAGTGCGAAAAGTGTTTTGTCCACACTAATACAAGTGCAAAAGTGGTTTCCTGCACCAACACAAGAGCAAAAAGTGGTTTTTCAACACTAACACAGGTGCGAAAAGTGGTTTTTCAACACTAACACAAGTGCGAAAAGTGTTTTTTCAACACTAACACAAGTGCGAAAAGTGGTTTTTCCACACTAATACAAGTGCAAAAGTGGTTTCCTGCACCAACACAAGTGCGAAAAGTGGTTTTTCGACACAAACACAAGTGCGAAAAGTGGTTTTTCAACACTAACACAAGTGCGAAAAGTGGTTTTTCAACACTAACACAAGTGCGAAAAGTGGTTTTTCCACACTAATACAAGTGCAAAAGTGGTTTCCTGCACAAACACAAGTGCGAAAAGTGGTTTTTCAATACTAACACAAGTGCAAAAAGTGGTTTTTCAACACTATCACAAGTGCAAAAAGTGTTTTTTCCACACTAATACAAGTGCAAAAGTGGTTTCCTGCACCAACACAAGTGCGAAAAGTGGATTTTCAACACTAACACAAGTGCGAAAAGTGGTTTTTCAACACTAACACAAGTGCGAAGTGTTTTTTCCACACTAATTCAAGTGCAAAAGTGGTTTCCTGCACCAACACAAGTGCGAAAAGTGGTTTTTCAACACTAACACAAGTGTGAAAAGTGGTTTTTCAACACTATCACAAGTGCAAAAAGTGTTTTTTCCACACTAATACAAGTGCAAAAGTGGTTTCCTGCACCAACACAAGTGCGAAAAGTGGTTTTTCAACACTAACAAAAGTGCGAAAAGTGGTTTTTCAACACTAACACAAGTGCGAAAAGTGTTTTTTTCCACACTAATACAAGTGCAAAAGTGGTTTCCTGCACCAACACAAGTGCGAAAAGTGGTTTTTCAACAATAACACAAGTGCGAAAAGTGGTTTTTCAACACTAACACTAGTGCGAAAAGTGGTTTTTCAACACTAACACAAGTGCGAAAAGTGGTTTTTCCACACTAATACAAGTGCAAAAGTGGTTTCCTGCACCAACACAAGTGCGAAAAGTGGTTTTTCAACACTAACACAAGTGCGAAAAGTGGTTTTTCAACACTAACACAAGTGCGAAAAGTGGTTTTTCCACACTAATACATGTGCAAAAGTGGTTTCCTGCACCAACACAAGTGCGAAAAGTGGTTTTTCAACACTAACACAAGTGCAAAAAGTGTTTTTTCCACACTAATACAAGTGCAAAAGTGGTTTCCTGCACCAACACAAGTGCGAAAAGTGGTTTTCAACACTAACACAGGTGCGAAAAGTGGTTTTTCAACACTAACACAAGTGCGCAAAGTGGTTTTTCAACACTAACACAGGTGCGAAAAGTGGTTTTTCAACACTAATACAAGTGCAAAAGTGGTTTCCTGCACCAACACAAGTGCGAAAAGTGGTTTTTCGACAATAGCACAAGTGCGAAAAGTGGTTTTTCAACACTATCACAAGTGCAAAAAGTGTTTTTTCCACACTAATACAAGTGCAAAAGTGGTTTCCTGCACCAACGCAAGTGCGAAAAGTGGTTTTTCAACACTAACACAAGTGCGAAAAGTGGTTTTTCAACACTAACACAAGTGCGAAAAGTGTTTTTTCCACACTAATACAAGTGCAAAAGTGGTTTCCTGCACCAACATAAGTGCGAAAAGTGGTTTTTCAACACTAACACAAGTGCGAAAAGTGGTTTTTCAACACTAACACAAGTGCGCAAAGTGGTTTTTCCACACTAATACAAGTGCAAACGTGGTTTCCTGCACCAACACAAGTGCGAAAAGTGGTTTTTCAACACTAACACAAGTGCAAAAAGTGGTTTTTCAACACGACCACAAGTGCAAAAAGTGTTTTTTCCACACTAATACAAGTGCAAAAGTGGTTTCCTGCACCAACACAAGTGCGAAAAGTGGTTTTTCAACACTAACACAAGTGCGAAAAGTGGTTTTTCAACACTAACACAAGTGCGAAAAGTGGTTTTTCCACACTAATACAAGTGCAAAAGTGGTTTCCTGCACCAACACAAGTGCGAAAAGTGGTTTTTCAACACAAACACAAGTGCGAAAAGTGGTTTTTCAACACTAACACAAGTGCGAAAAGTGGTTTTTCAACACTAACACAAGTGCGAAAAGTGGTTTTTCCACACTAATACAAGTGCAAAAGTGGTTTTCCTGCACCAACACAAGTGCGAAAAGTGGTTTTTCAACACTAACACAAGTGCGAAAAGTGGTTTTTCAACACTATCACAAGTGCAAAAAGTGTTTTTTCCACACTAATACAAGTGCAAAAGTGGTTTCCTGCACCAACACAAGTGCGAAAAGTGGTTTTTCAACACTAACACAAGTGCGAAAAGTGGTTTTTCAACACTAACACAAGTGCGAAAAGTGTGTTTTCCACACTAATACAAGTGCAAAAGTGGTTTCCTGCACCAACACAAGTGCGAAAAGTGGTTTTTCAACACTAACACAAGTGCGAAAAGTGGTTTTTCAACACTATCACAAGTGCAAAAAGTGTTTTTTCCACACTAATACAAGTGCAAAAGTGGTTTCCTGCACCAACACAAGTGCGAAAAGTGGTTTTTCAACACTAACACAAGTGCGAAAAGTGGTTTTTCAACACTATCACAAGTGCAAAAAGTGTTTTTTCCACACTAATACAAGTGCAAAAGTGGTTTCCTGCACCAACACAAGTGCGAAAAGTGGTTTTTCAACACTAACACAAGTGCGAAAAGTGGTTTTTCCACACTAATACAAGTGCAAAAGTGGTTTCCTGCACCAACACAAGTGCGAAAAGTGGTTTTTCAACACTAACACAAGTGCGAAAAGTGGTTTTTCAACACTAACACAAGTGCGAAAAGTGTTTTGTCCACACTAATACAAGTGCAAAAGTGGTTTCCTGCACCAACACAAGAGCAAAAAGTGGTTTTTCAACACTAACACAGGTGCGAAAAGTGGTTTTTCAACACTAACACAAGTGCGAAAAGTGTTTTTTCAACACTAACACAAGTGCGAAAAGTGGTTTTTCCACACTAATACAAGTGCAAAAGTGGTTTCCTGCACCAACACAAGTGCGAAAAGTGGTTTTTCGACACAAACACAAGTGCGAAAAGTGGTTTTTCAACACTAACACAAGTGCGAAAAGTGGTTTTTCAACACTAACACAAGTGCGAAAAGTGGTTTTTCCACACTAATACAAGTGCAAAAGTGGTTTCCTGCACAAACACAAGTGCGAAAAGTGGTTTTTCAATACTAACACAAGTGCAAAAAGTGGTTTTTCAACACTATCACAAGTGCAAAAAGTGTTTTTTCCACACTAATACAAGTGCAAAAGTGGTTTCCTGCACCAACACAAGTGCGAAAAGTGGATTTTCAACACTAACACAAGTGCGAAAAGTGGTTTTTCAACACTAACACAAGTGCGAAGTGTTTTTTCCACACTAATTCAAGTGCAAAAGTGGTTTCCTGCACCAACACAAGTGCGAAAAGTGGTTTTTCAACACTAACACAAGTGCGAAAAGTGGTTTTTCAACACTATCACAAGTGCAAAAAGTGTTTTTTCCACACTAATACAAGTGCAAAAGTGGTTTCCTGCACCAACACAAGTGCGAAAAGTGGTTTTTCAACACTAACAAAAGTGCGAAAAGTGGTTTTTCAACACTAACACAAGTGCGAAAAGTGTTTTTTTCCACACTAATACAAGTGCAAAAGTGGTTTCCTGCACCAACACAAGTGCGAAAAGTGGTTTTTCAACACTAACACAAGTGCGAAAAGTGGTTTTTCAACACTAACACTAGTGCGAAAAGTGGTTTTTCAACACTAACACAAGTGCGAAAAGTGGTTTTTCCACACTAATACAAGTGCAAAAGTGGTTTCCTGCACCAACACAAGTGCGAAAAGTGGTTTTTCAACACTAACACAAGTGCGAAAAGTGGTTTTTCAACACTAACACAAGTGCGAAAAGTGGTTTTTCCACACTAATACATGTGCAAAAGTGGTTTCCTGCACCAACACAAGTGCGAAAAGTGGTTTTTCAACACTAACACAAGTGCAGAAAGTGGTTTTTCAACACTATCACAAGTGCAAAAAGTGTTTTTTCCACACTAATACAAGTGCAAAAGTGGTTTCCTGCACAAACACAAGTGCGAAAAGTGGTTTTTCAACACTAACACAAGTGCAGAAAGTGGTTTTTCAACACTATCACAAGTGCAAAAAGTGTTTTTTCCACACTAATACAAGTGCAAAAGTGGTTTCCTGCACCAACACCACTGCGAAAAGTGGTTTTTCAACACTAACACAAGTGCGAAAAGTGGTTTTTCAACACTAACACAAGTGCGAAAAGTGGTTTTTCCACACTAATACATGTGCAAAAGTGGTTTCCTGCACCAACACAAGTGCGAAAAGTGGTTTTTCAACACTAACACAAGTGCGAAAAGTGGTTTTTCAACACTATCACAAGTGCAAAAAGTGTTTTTTCCACACTAATACAAGTGCAAAAGTGGTTTCCTGCACCAACACAAGTGCGAAAAGTGGTTTTTCAACACTAACACAAGTGCGAAAAGTGGTTTTTCAACACTAACACAAGTGCGAAAAGTGGTTTTTCCACACTAATACAAGTGCAAAAGTGGTTTCCTGCACCAACACAAGTGCGAAAAGTGGTTTTTCAACACTAACACAAGTGCGAAAAGTGGTTTTTCAACACTAACACAAGTGCGAAAAGTGTTTTTTCCACACTAATACAAGTGCAAAAGTGGTTTCCTGCACCAACACAAGTGCGAAAAGTGGTTTTCAACACTAACACAGGTGCGAAAAGTGGTTTTTCAACACTAACACAAGTGCGAAAAGTGGTTTTTCAACACTAATACAAGTGCAAACGTGGTTTCCTGCACCAACACAAGTGCGAAAAGTGGTTTTTCAACACTAACACAAGTGCAAAAAGTGGTTTTTCAACACTACCACAAGTGCAAAAAGTGTTTTTTCCACACTAATACAAGTGCAAAAGTGGTTTCCTGCACCAACACAAGTGCGAAAAGTGGTTTTTCAACACTAACACAAGTGCGAAAAGTGGTTTTTCAACACTAACACAAGTGCGAAAAGTGGTTTTTCCACACTAATACAAGTGCAAAAGTGGTTTCCTGCACCAACACAAGTGCGAAAAGTGGTTTTTCAACACTAACACAAGTGCGAAAAGTGGTTTTTCAACACTAACACTAGTGCGAAAAGTGGTTTTTCAACACTAACACAAGTGCGAAAAGTGGTTTTTCCACACTAATACAAGTGCAAAAGTGGTTTCCTGCACCAACACAAGTGCGAAAAGTGGTTTTTCAACACTAACACAAGTGCGAAAAGTGGTTTTTCAACACTAACACAAGTGCAAAAAGTGGTTTTTCCACACTAATACATGTGCAAAAGTGGTTTCCTGCACCAACACAAGTGCGAAAAGTGGTTTTTCAACACTAACACAAGTGCAAAAAGTGTTTTTTCCACACTAATACAAGTGCAAAAGTGGTTTCCTGCACCAACACAAGTGCGAAAAGTGGTTTTCAACACTAACACAGGTGTGAAAAGTGGTTTTTCAACACTAACACAAGTGCGCAAAGTGGTTTTTCAACACTAACACAGGTGCGAAAAGTGGTTTTTCAACACTAATACAAGTGCAAAAGTGGTTTCCTGCACCAACACAAGTGCGAAAAGTGGTTTTTCGACAATAGCACAAGTGCGAAAAGTGGTTTTTCAACACTATCACAAGTGCAAAAAGTGTTTTTTCCACACTAATACAAGTGCAAAAGTGGTTTCCTGCACCAACGCAAGTGCGAAAAGTGGTTTTTCAACACTAACACAAGTGCGAAAAGTGGTTTTTCAACACTAACACAAGTGCGAAAAGTGTTTTTTCCACACTAATACAAGTGCAAAAGTGGTTTCCTGCACCAACATAAGTGCGAAAAGTGGTTTTTCAACACTAACACAAGTGCGAAAAGTGGTTTTTCAACACTAACACAAGTGCGCAAAGTGGTTTTTCCACACTAATACAAGTGCAAACGTGGTTTCCTGCACCAACACAAGTGCGAAAAGTGGTTTTTCAACACTAACACAAGTGCAAAAAGTGGTTTTTCAACACTACCACAAGTGCAAAAAGTGTTTTTTCCACACTAATACAAGTGCAAAAGTGGTTTCCTGCACCAACACAAGTGCGAAAAGTGGTTTTTCAACACTAACACAAGTGCGAAAAGTGGTTTTTCAACACTAACACAAGTGCGAAAAGTGGTTTTTCCACACTAATACAAGTGCAAAAGTGGTTTCCTGCACCAACACAAGTGCGAAAAGTGGTTTTTCAACACAAACACAAGTGCGAAAAGTGGTTTTTCAACACTAACACAAGTGCGAAAAGTGGTTTTTCAACACTAACACAAGTGCGAAAAGTGGTTTTTCCACACTAATACAAGTGCAAAAGTGGTTTTCCTGCACCAACACAAGTGCGAAAAGTGGTTTTTCAACACTAACACAAGTGCGAAAAGTGGTTTTTCAACACTATCACAAGTGCAAAAAGTGTTTTTTCCACACTAATACAAGTGCAAAAGTGGTTTCCTGCACCAACACAAGTGCGAAAAGTGGTTTTTCAACACTAACACAAGTGCGAAAAGTGGTTTTTCAACACTAACACAAGTGCGAAAAGTGTGTTTTCCACACTAATACAAGTGCAAAAGTGGTTTCCTGCACCAACACAAGTGCGAAAAGTGGTTTTTCAACACTAACACAAGTGCGAAAAGTGGTTTTTCAACACTATCACAAGTGCAAAAAGTGTTTTTTCCACACTAATACAAGTGCAAAAGTGGTTTCCTGCACCAACACAAGTGCGAAAAGTGGTTTTTCAACACTAACACAAGTGCGAAAAGTGGTTTTTCAACACTATCACAAGTGCAAAAAGTGTTTTTTCCACACTAATACAAGTGCAAAAGTGGTTTCCTGCACCAACACAAGTGCGAAAAGTGGTTTTTCAACACTAACACAAGTGCGAAAAGTGGTTTTTCCACACTAATACAAGTGCAAAAGTGGTTTCCTGCACAAACACAAGTGCGAAAAGTGGTTTTTCAACACTAACACAAGTGCAGAAAGTGGTTTTTCAACACTATCACAAGTGCAAAAAGTGTTTTTTCCACACTAATACAAGTGCAAAAGTGGTTTCCTGCACCAACACCACTGCGAAAAGTGGTTTTTCAACACTAACACAAGTGCGAAAAGTGGTTTTTCAACACTAACACAAGTGCGAAAAGTGGTTTTTCCACACTAATACATGTGCAAAAGTGGTTTCCTGCACCAACACAAGTGCGAAAAGTGGTTTTTCAACACTAACACAAGTGCGAAAAGTGGTTTTTCAACACTATCACAAGTGCAAAAAGTGTTTTTTCCACACTAATACAAGTGCAAAAGTGGTTTCCTGCACCAACACAAGTGCGAAAAGTGGTTTTTCAACACTAACACAAGTGCGAAAAGTGGTTTTTCAACACTAACACAAGTGCGAAAAGTGGTTTTTCCACACTAATACAAGTGCAAAAGTGGTTTCCTGCACCAACACAAGTGCGAAAAGTGGTTTTTCAACACTAACACAAGTGCGAAAAGTGGTTTTTCAACACTAACACAAGTGCGAAAAGTGTTTTTTCCACACTAATACAAGTGCAAAAGTGGTTTCCTGCACCAACACAAGTGCGAAAAGTGGTTTTCAACACTAACACAGGTGCGAAAAGTGGTTTTTCAACACTAACACAAGTGCGAAAAGTGGTTTTTCAACACTAATACAAGTGCAAACGTGGTTTCCTGCACCAACACAAGTGCGAAAAGTGGTTTTTCAACACTAACACAAGTGCAAAAAGTGGTTTTTCAACACTACCACAAGTGCAAAAAGTGTTTTTTCCACACTAATACAAGTGCAAAAGTGGTTTCCTGCACCAACACAAGTGCGAAAAGTGGTTTTTCAACACTAACACAAGTGCGAAAAGTGGTTTTTCAACACTAACACAAGTGCGAAAAGTGGTTTTTCCACACTAATACAAGTGCAAAAGTGGTTTCCTGCACCAACACAAGTGCGAAAAGTGGTTTTTCAACACTAACACAAGTGCGAAAAGTGGTTTTTCAACACTAACACTAGTGCGAAAAGTGGTTTTTCAACACTAACACAAGTGCGAAAAGTGGTTTTTCCACACTAATACAAGTGCAAAAGTGGTTTCCTGCACCAACACAAGTGCGAAAAGTGGTTTTTCAACACTAACACAAGTGCGAAAAGTGGTTTTTCAACACTAACACAAGTGCGAAAAGTGGTTTTTCCACACTAATACATGTGCAAAAGTGGTTTCCTGCACCAACACAAGTGCGAAAAGTGGTTTTTCAACACTAACACAAGTGCAAAAAGTGTTTTTTCCACACTAATACAAGTGCAAAAGTGGTTTCCTGCACCAACACAAGTGCGAAAAGTGGTTTTCAACACTAACACAGGTGCGAAAAGTGGTTTTTCAACACTAACACAAGTGCGCAAAGTGGTTTTTCAACACTAACACAGGTGCGAAAAGTGGTTTTTCAACACTAATACAAGTGCAAAAGTGGTTTCCTGCACCAACACAAGTGCGAAAAGTGGTTTTTCGACAATAGCACAAGTGCGAAAAGTGGTTTTTCAACACTATCACAAGTGCAAAAAGTGTTTTTTCCACACTAATACAAGTGCAAAAGTGGTTTCCTGCACCAACGCAAGTGCGAAAAGTGGTTTTTCAACACTAACACAAGTGCGAAAAGTGGTTTTTCAACACTAACACAAGTGCGAAAAGTGTTTTTTCCACACTAATACAAGTGCAAAAGTGGTTTCCTGCACCAACACAAGTGCGAAAAGTGGTTTTTCAACACAAACACAAGTGCGAAAAGTGGTTT